>NW_019417750.1:20967-44830 GCF_000390285.2 Anoplophora glabripennis | reverse complement strand
CCCCCGACATGGGGGCTGGCCTCTTAGTGGAACACTCCATATTACTTATCAACAAATCCTCGTCTGCCCCCGACATGGGGGCTGGCCTCTTAGTGGGGTCATCTGGGTCGCCTGGTACCATATCCTCGTCTACCCCCGACATGGGGGCTGGCCTCTTAGTGGAACGAACAACATTACTATCTAGGTTATCTTCTTCGGATCCCGACTCAGAGTCGGGCCTTTCCATAGTAAGTACAGGAACAGCCGCACTTCGGGACGGTCCTGGGCCAGGCTGAACGATACCTTCTTGTAACCGATCCCGATCATATCGGGCCGCTATGCAACCTGGGTCTTGAACAGGCAAATTTAGCTGGGCTCGTCTCCACCACGGCCGGATGTCGTCAACATGTATATTGAATAAGGTCCCATTCCGTTCGATCTCGTACACTCCATTACCGATTATCTTTCCAATACGGAATGGACCCTCCCAAGGGTTCCCCAACACTCCCCTGGTGCCGGGGAAATTTCTCACTAGTACAGGATCATCGACCGCAAATCGTATAGGCGCCCCGCGAGGTTGGGGGAACAACTGCCTATTGAATATGGTTTGTCGTCTGCGTATTTTTTCCTCCCTCTCTCTCCTAGTTCGTTGGGCGTTATCGACGGGTTGATTTATTTCGGGGTGGCCCCATTCCCCAGGCCTGACCAATTTTTTCCCCAACAAGGCTTCACTAGGAGCAAACCCAGTTGCGGCATTTACCCTGTTCCGTAGGGTGAATAATATAACTTCGATAGAATGGTCCCACATATTTTCTCGCCTATTCTTTAAATGAACTCGGAGCAATTTCTTAATTTCCTGATTCCTTCTTTCTATGGGATTCGCCCGCTGATGATAGATTGGCGAATAATACTGACGAATATGGTTCTGCTCATGGAAGGCATCCCACTCATTATTCCTAAAGGTAGATGCATTGTCCGTAATAATTTGCTCGGGATATCCCCAACGGTTGTAGATACTTTCTAGGAATTTTAATACCCGTCTGGTGTTAACTTCGGGTACCGCCTCAGCCTCTATCCATTTAGTACACAGATCGGTGGCTACGAGGAGGTATTTATTTTTCCTTTTTGACGCCGGATAAGGACCCATCACATCTAAACTAATGCACTGCCACGGCCGCTGAGGTGGATGGGGACGTAAAGGGGCATGTTCTTGGTTGGCTCCCCCTTTCTTGGTAGAAGCACAGACCAGACAATATTTAACGTAAGTCTTAACTTGTTTGTTCACTGCAGGCCAATAATATAAGGTAGTAATGGCTTGAAACGTTTCGTCTCTTCCGGGATGGCCGGCCATAGGGGCATCATGGTAAGTATAAATAACCCGCCGCCAAAAATCCAACGGGACAACTAATTGTTTTCGTCCATTCCGTATATACCACACTAAATTATCCTCCACCAAATAGTCAGCACGTAGGGTCTTTTCCCATCTTTCTCGCGCGGGGTCCTCCCCACTATTTAATCGATGCCACCGGGCTCGGGTGGCCTGGTATTCTACGCTCTGCCGCTGCGCCGCCACGATATCTTCGTACAGAGACGTACCAGGTAAGTCTAACTGTTGTAACCCCACAGGATGGGTAAAACTGGGGGGCACTCGTTGCAGGCGGGTGCCTGTATTAGGAGTGTGAGGAGTGGTTTCACAACCAGTAGGGACGGTCAACCGACTTTCGTCTATGATCACCTCTTCGCCTTCCTCTGGATGACGCGACAGGAAATCAGGTAAGTTATTCTCTTTTCCGGGGCAATGTTCCACCGTGAAGTCGAACTCCTGCAGCAACAGCGCATATCGAGTTAACTTGGCTCGGTCATCTTTGTATTTGGTAAGCCATTGTAAGGCCCGACTGTCTGTCCTCAATACGAAGGGACGATCTTCCAACAAGGCTCGGTACCTCTTGCACGCCCATACCACTGCTAGAACTTCCTGTTCGTTGCAGTGGTATCGCTGTTCGGCCGCCGAAAATTTGGCGCTAGCGCAAGAAATTAACTGCCGTTGACCTTCGGTATTTAATTGAAATAGTACAGCTCCCATTCCCAATGTACTGGCGTCTGTTTGTAATATCATAGGTAAGTCCGGTTGAGGTCGATGAAGGCTCAATGGTTGCGATAGGGCATACTTAACGTCTTGAAAGGATCGTTCGGCTTGCTCGGTCCACACAAAAGAGCTTCCCTTTAATAAATCAGTCAACGACGAAGATATAACGGCAAAGTTGGGGACGTAGTCCCGCAACCAATTCGCCGTTCCCAAAAAACTCTGCAACTCCTTCCGATTCTTTGGCGTGGGGAATTCTTGGATTCGGGACACATGCTTTTCTTGAGCCTCATTGCTCTGCCTGGTAATTCGATGTCCAAGATATTCCAATTTGTTCACTCCGAACTTACATTTTTCCAATGCGCAATGTAACCCATGCATCTGCAACCTCTCTAACACCCTCCGGATGTGGACCTCATGTTCTTCCTGGGTGTTAGAATATATAATGATATCGTCCAAGTACACCTGAACGAACTCTTCTACGAATCCCGCCAACACCTCCACCATCAATTTTTGAAAAGTGGAAGGTGCGCACTTCAACCCAAAGGGCATAACGGTGAATTCGTAGGCCGCTCCGTCAGGCGTACTGAACGCCGTTAATGGGATACTATCCGGATCTACAGGGACCTGCCAGTACCCACTACGGAGATCCAGGGATGTAAAGATGGTCGCCGGTCCGATCTCCCGGAGGATATCCCTTATTGGGGGCAATTGTGCCGCTTCATTCATTGTTTGTAGGTTTAATTGGCGATAGTCCACACAAAACCTCATCTTGCCATCGGTCTTCTTTACCAAGACTATTGGTGAACTAAAGGCCGAATGACTACGGCGGATCACTCCGGCCGCCAACATTTTGCGCACTTCTTCGCGGATAACTTGTTTTTTCTGTGGTGAATATTGATACCTTCGTATCCGGAAGGGTTGGTCGTCTTTCAACCTGATTTTATGCATCACCAACCTAGTCCGGGGTTGTCGCAATTCGTCCCGAAATACCTCGGGGAAGTCGTTTACAATACGTTCATAGATTTCTTGAGACCATGGGGCCACATGCTCCTTTGTCAGGCGAATCAATTGCTCGGGATTATTCCTAGGCTGGCGGGCATCCCAGTAGACCGCCTTCCGAAATTCCTTTCCGAAATACAACCCCCGCTGGGGCACATCCATGGTCACATTTTGCTCCACCAACCAGTCCATACCCAAGACTAGTTCTTCTCTAAGGCTTCGCACAACATACAAGGAGATAGACATCGGGATTCCCTCAACATCGACCATTACTTGCACCGGACCCATAGCTCTGACCACTTCCCCGTTGCCCAAATATACGTCTTGGCCATCTCCCGGTACCTCTTGCAGGTACACGTCGGACCTAAGGAAGGAATGGGTAGCTCCCGTATCTATCAAGGCAGTTCGGCTATCCCCATTATAATTCACACTTATTCGTGGTAATATCTTTGGTTCACCGTCCACTTGTAGCGATCCTAATTGTCCAGGGGCCGGCCTGGTGAATCGGTCCATTGACCGGCCCGATCCTAGTTTTCCGGTTCCGGTCCTGTCGATGGGGCCGGCAAAGCCCTCTGTGATGGGGGTCCCGTCGGTCGCCGCGGACAATCTCTATGGTAATGCCGACCACCACAGAATCGGCAAGGATACGGCGGTCCCGACGTCCTTGGCCCCGACGACGCCATTTCTCGGGTAGAGCGTGTCTCCCTCGGTCCCAATTCCCCCAAGGTCTCTTCTACTTCCGCAGCTAACCGCGTTGAATCTTCGATATGGTGTATTTCTGCTCCCACCAGATGAATCCGGATTTCGGCTCTCAATAACCACTGGATGTTCTGAGCCATCTGGCTCTCCGTATACGGAAGATCCAATCTTTTCCACAAGGCTGCCTTCCGGGCAATAAATAATGTGGCCGATTCGCGGTCTTGAACCTGGCTAAACAACTTTACATGTAACCTCATCCGCGCCGGCACGCTGTCGTACCTTTCCAACAACCGCTTTTTGAATTCTGGGTATCCCCAATCCAAATTATGATACTCCCCGTACCATGTATAAGCGCTCCCTCTTAATTGGTCCACGGCATACCTCTGTTTTTCATCCTCCACGGTCCCAGCTGACCGGAAATATTCTTCTAACATCTGAAAAAATCTATTTGGGTTCTCCCATTCTTCTCCTTGGAATATGGGTAGATTCACTCTTCTTTGTTTGCCACAATCCCTCAATACTTCAGTGAAATTTTTTAAGACATTTCCTAAAGCTCCCGTGAGCCGTTCTTCTAGCTCTGTCTTCGGACTTTCTGCCCGTCTTGTTCGCTGTACTATATTTGGGCGCCACTGGGTTCTATATCTCCCCTCCCCATAACCCAGAACTGGGGTAGGGTCCCTTCTTTCTATGCCATCTTCTAACAATTCTGTTCTTCTGTGACCGTCCAGCTCTGGAGGTAGAGCGTGAGCGATAATCTCAGGGTCTTCGTGGGTCGAGCCCATCGGTTGGGCGTCATGTCCCCGTACGCCGAATTCTCGGAAATAAAACGGCGCGGGTAATCCCGCATCGCCGGGTTCCCTAGGGAATCCCAGGAATGGGGTGTCCATTAAAGTAACCGTGGTTGCCAACGAGGCAGGGGTCCTATCTACAGGTTCGTCCGTCTCAGTAGGTACATCTAACCTCACCGGGTTAGAGGTAATAGTTTCAGGTAAGTCGCGCATGCGTAGATCCTCCATGTCCACGGGATGATGCTTGATGTCAACCGAACAGGTAATATATACAAGATAATAGTTTATACATAAAAAGAAAACAACTCGGCAGAGCCTAGAGGCTTCTCCTGGTGGGGGGGTTTCCCAAACCTGCTTCGATGATGGCAAAGCTAAAGGAACATGCGCATGCAACCAGGAGTCTGGACCGCTGTGCTCTGGAACGGTATCTGTGGGAAAAAAGTATACACCCGACAGGTAGGTACACGTCTGACACGACCACGCACTGGAATTAGTTCTAAGTCAAAATTCAGCAAAACAAAGTTATGGTTCAAAAGGTTCTCAGATTTAAGGTAAGTAAACACTAACTACTCAACAACCTAGGTAAGTACTGTTAACTGAACTGAACGGCCTTTAGCTCGATAACTAGTTACGCCGGTTTAAAGTTCACTAATATCACTCTACTGGCCTATCTAACAAGTGGTCCCCTACTCTCACCAGGTAACGTATATTGTCTCAATCTAGCACTTACCGTCCTAGCTCAAGCTTCCTCGATGCACCGGGTACGAACACTCACTAATANAACCGTTCTTCTTCTATATCTGGCTCAGGACGCAATGCGCACGCGGTACGGATCGGGTTTATAGTCAT
Organism: Anoplophora glabripennis; assembly: GCF_000390285.2. Lineage (NCBI taxonomy): Eukaryota > Metazoa > Arthropoda > Insecta > Coleoptera > Cerambycidae > Anoplophora > Anoplophora glabripennis. Next base: position 39,430 of record NW_019417750.1, on the reverse strand, counting down.
AGTTACTTTAATAGTATTACCTTTTCTAAATTTAACGTAAATTGTTTTTATTTTACCTAACTAACTTAATCAACACAAGTTTTATCATATAAAGTCAATTTCCCCGTCAATATCTGATAATGTGATATTTTCACCTCAGTTTCGAATGAGGTTACTCACTTAACGAGATATTTTAAATTTCACCTCGGTTTCAATTTAATCTATATACTTAATTAGGTTTCTTAATTTCACCTCTGTTTCTAATCAGTCTCTTAGTTACACTATACTTTAAATTCGCGCAGGTTTCCAGTCTGCCGAAACAATGTTCAATTTTACCTAAGTTTCCAAAATCCCTAACTTTTATAAAAAACGACAAAGTTCCACTTATATCTATACGGTTCAGAGTTATAGAAACGCGCACTAACCTATTATCGATCTTTTAAAGAAAAGTTTGCACTAACAAAGTTTTCACCTCAGTTTCTAACTTTAACTTCTTCTAACCAAAACTTTCGACTCAGTTCTGAATATATCTTATCCGAACGCTAACCTACTACACAATTTCGCTTAGGTTTCCAACGTAAGCTTTGTATTCTAACTACTAACTCGCGATTACGAGTGATTTTACTGAAATTTATTATTATACCTCTTTCTAACTTCCCGAGATAAATAGAAATGGTCCCAAAGTTATAAAATTTGTTATTATCTTTATTTTGTAACGTAAAATAGGCTATTGCGTCGTAATTTATGAGGATAATACAATTTTCGCTACAGTTTCGAATGTAGAGAAGAGATGGTGACAGAATATTAGATATAAAGCGGCACTTACCGTCCACGCTATGGTCTGCAAACACTTGTCCAGGTTCCTCGACGCACTACTCACTTAGTTTTAAGTATTTATAGTAATTATTATTAAAGTCAAGTTCACTTAGCAACAGATATGCAAAAAAGTTTCTTTTCTTTCAGATTTGGGTGCAGAGAAGCCACGACCCACCAAGAAGTTACTGGGATTAAGAACCAAAGCTCTGGATGGACTATATTCATATATTGGTAAGTATTTAAGTACAATTCTCTTACAGGACTCTAGTAAACTCGTGGTAGATTTAACTTTACTAATGGAGTTATTCTACGGCGAGGTTTGTAACTTGCAACCCTAACTAATAAACACCAAGTTGTAAGTAATATTAATAGAAAACTTTAATAAACGCTTCAAATATGTAATTTAGTTTGATTTTCTTGATCAAAGTAAATATATTATTGAAAAAAACAAGAAAAAGGAACTGAGTCTTAGTCTGATCTAAACTCTCTCTTCTGTCTTCTGTTCCCTCGACCGACGAACAGATCGATATTTATATTAAGTTTTCTGTGGCCACGCCCCAAAACTGGGTTTGGACCAATCACGGTGCTTTCGGCAAAATTTGCAATTTGATTCGCGGCCTCTAATTTCGGGGGCCGCGACACCACCCCCCTTCGGAGACTGCTGATGGGTCTGATCTACCAGGAGTCTAGTTACAACTAAATAATAAAATTTCTTACATAACAATAACATGTACAAAAAGTCATATAATGATACAACCCGACTAATAAAACGTTATGGGTACAGGCCGACAATGGCCACAGCTGTACCAGATTTAACCACGACCTCCTCTTCCGGTAGGTCTTCGATGGTAGTAATCCTTCTTTCCTCGGCTGCTCGGGACGATGTGGCTAACTGCTGTCTACTCAGGCCCGACGGGCCGGGTTGGGAGGATTCTGGAAAAGTCGGATGCTTTGAATCCGTACGAAACGAGGGGCATGCATATACTTGCCTAGTATGTTGCGATGACACGGCCTCCTCGTCTCCACGGCGCCGAAGTGGTCCTCCATCTTCCTCCGGGTCGTCGGGGTAAGCGTAGGAATCTGAAGCCTCTCCATCGTCGGACTCATCGGAACCGTCGTCGTCTTGCTGGGGTGCCTCTGCTAACTCTGGTACCAGGACTTCTGGGACCTCCGCGGCTTCTGCCTCTGGTTCGTGTAAGGGGTCTCTGTCGGGATCTTGCCACTGGGGTTCGTTGGTCCACGGACGCAGGTCGTCAACGTGTATTAGCACCGGCGAACCGCGGCGATTGATCTCGTACACATTGAGCCCGCACACGCGTAATACTCTATATGGTCCGGACCACGGTGGTCCTAGTGGAGTTTTTTCGTTAGGAAAACTTCGCGCTAATGCCCTGTCACCAACGCGAAATCTAACTTTGGGCTGAACTTGATCGGGAAAGAGGTTTCTATTAAAGACAATTTGTCGTCTACGAATTCGGTCTATACGCTCTTGTCGTTGTTGGGGGGCATTCGGGAGTGGCTGGCGAACTACGGGAACGTTCCATTCTCCGGGTGCCCCTAACAGGGCTACACTTGGGCTCATCCCTATGGCCGCATTTTCCCTATTTCTTAGCGTAAACAAAATTTGTCCAATATTCTCATCCCAGCGGTCCTCCCCACGTTGAAGACAACGGGGTTGGCTCGCTGGTGGTAGATCGGGGTAAGGTATTGAGTAATATGTTTTTTGTAAGGTATCGTAGAAAAGCGTCACTTCGAAAGGTTGGTCCATTATCCGAGATAACTGTTTCGGGATACCCCCCATGTTGAAAAGTCTTTTCCAGGAAGTCTGTCATTATGTGTAAACGAACCATTAGCACAGGTATGGCTTCGACCCATTTACTGCAAAGATCCATTAACACAATAAGGAATCGGTTTTTCTTCGGCGTTCTCTCGTACGGGCCCATGACATCTATGCTGACGATCTGCCACGGTCTTCTGGGTGGCCTCGGTTTTAGCGGAGCGGGCTCTTGATTAGCACCCCCTCTTTTTGTGCACGCACAAATTAAACAGTGTCTTACATAGGTCCGTACTTGTTTTCGTAAGGCTGGCCAATAATATTTTTCGGAAATTTCCCGCAGGGTTTCATCCCTCCCGGGGTGTCCAGCTTCATTGCTATCATGATGTTCGTGAATTACCTTCTCCAATAAACTATGGGTACTACTAACCTCCGTTGTTCTTCACCGCGATACCATACCAGTCCGTCCTCTACAGCGTACTGATCCCGCAACGTCCTCTTCCACTGTGTGTCTGCAGGATCCTCACCATTTTGGAGACGGGTTATCCTAATGCAGGTCGCCTGGTACTCGGCACTTTCCCTTTGAGCTTGGATTATAGTATCGTAGAGGGGTAAATTAGGGTCGTCAATTTGGGTCAGTTGCATCTGTTGAAATAACATCTGTGGTATTCGTGAAGTATCTGGGATAGTGTTTAGTTCAGGTGACAGGTCTTGGGCAGGAATACCAGTTCGATGGGGCTCCTGAGGCGGACTTATACGATCATCATCCTCTTGAACTCCTTGTTCCTCTCCAGGGTTCCTACTCAAAAAGTCGGGGAGCAAATTTAATTTTCCCGGACAATGCTCAACAATAAATTTAAACTCTTGTAAATATAACGCGAATCTGGTGAGTTTAGCCCGTTCATCTTTATATTTTTCTAACCACAGGAGAGCTCGGCTATCTGTCCTTAATAGAAATTCTTTTCCTTCCAATAATGGTCGGTATCGGCGACAAGCCCAAACCACGGCCAGCACTTCTTGCTCGTTGCAATGGTATCGCCTTTCTGTGGCCGTGAATTTGGCGCTTGCGCACGACACCACCATTCTTCTATTATCCTCTCCCTCCTGATAAAGAACTGCACCCATCCCCACCGAACTGGCATCTGTCTGCAGAACAAAACGCTGGTCCGGATCCGGGCGGTGCAAATTTAATGGTTTCGATAGGGCTATCTTCAGTTTTTGGAAAGCTTCTTCCACCTCTGGGTTCCACTGAAACTTCTTTTTTCCTAACAAGTTGGTCATTGGTACAGCTATTAATGAAAAATTTTCCACGTATTCCCGAAGCCAGTTGGCTACACCTAGGAACTTCTGTAGTTCTTTTTGGTTCTTCGGTCGTGGGAAATCACGAATTTTCTCAATGTGCTTTTCTTGTGCCTCATTATGGTAGGCAGTTATTCTATGGCCAAGATAATTTAATTCTTGCGCTCCAAAAATACATTTTTTGATGGCGCACTTTAAGTTATGATATCTCAATCTTTCTAATACCAGTTGTAAATGTTTAACATGTTCTTGTCTATCCGTTGAGTAAATGACAATATCGTCCAGGTAAACCTGGACGAATCGGTTTACATATCCCGCTAGGACTTCTGTCATTAATTTTTGAAAAGTGGAGGGGGCATTCTTGAGGCCAAAGGGCATTACCACAAACTCATAGGCCGCCCCCTCCGGTGTGTGAAACGCAGTTAGCGGGATACTGGCAGCCGCCATGGGGACCTGCCAGTATCCGCTCTTTAAATCTAGCGAGGTAAAAATAGTAGCCTTCCCAATATCTCTTAGAATATCCGTAATTGCTGGGAGAATGGATACCTCGTCTTCAGTGATTTTATTCAGCTGTCGGTAGTCGACGCAAAATCGTACAGTGCCATCAGGTTTTCCTACCAAAACAATGGGAGAACTATACTTTGAATGACTGCGCCTGATGACCCCGGCTTGTAACATCCTGGTAACCTCTTCTTGGATGATTTTCCGTTTTTCAATCGAAAATTTATATCGCTGGATCCTGAATGGCTTATCTTCTTTTAATTTAATTTCATGCCTTACGAGATCAGTGCAAGGTTGGACTAATCGATGCTGCTAACTGCTGTTTACTCAAACCTGACGGTCCGGGTTGGGGAGATTCTTATCGTTGGATCCTAAAGGGCTTATCTTCTTTTAATTTGATCTCATGCTGTACGAAATCAGTACAAGGTTGTACTAACCCTTCCTCAAAAACATCAGGAAACTCATTAATGATCCCTTCATAATGGGGAATCCACTCTGGTGTACTATTTTCATTCTCCAACTGAATGGGTTTATATATTTTCAACTGGACACGTTCCTCGCATTCATAGGCGACACTCCGTCTCTCCTTTCCAAAATAAATCCCACCTAGTCGGTAATCCAGGACAACTTCTTCTTGTCGCATCCAATTTGTTCCCAATATAAGAGATTCCTTTAAATGGTCCATTAGGTACAACTCCACATTCGTTATTGTTTCCCCTATTTGTACTTGTAGCTCAACGGGTCCTTTAGCCCATCTTTCTTGTCCGTCTGCGAGACAAACCGCTCGATTCGTCTCAGGCATCTTTCCCATATAACAGTTTGAACGTAGGAACGAATGCGTCGCACCCGTGTCCAAAAGTGCCAAAAGGTCCTTATTTTCGTATTTCGTCATAATCCGTAATAGTATACGACCTCTATCAATATCTTGAATGGAGCTAATACTTCGGGATCCCCAGTCAGCTCCTTCTCCTGGGTCCCGACTTAGTTTTCCGCCCGCGGCGGTGGACCAGAACTCGATGGTCCTGACATACCTCTTCGTCCTTCATCTCTATCATTTGGTTCAGGCCCCTGAATAGCTCGCCGAGGACAATCTCTATTCCAATGATTGCCATTGCAAAACCGACAATTCATATTAGGTGGTCTTGGTCTTGGTCCTGTGGGTACCATCTCACGACTTGTAGATGGTCCTGCACCATCACTATTTCCATTAATGAATTTAATTTGTACCAATACTTCCATGGCTGCACTAAATATATCTATTATTTTTCCTTCATTTCCCGAATTTTCGATAGGGCGCCACTGAGTTTTGTTCCCGAAACCCAGGACAGGGGTTTGATCATGGACCTCCATTGGTCGATCTAAAATACTTTCCTTATTTGCAACTTCTTTTCTGCCAGTTCGCTCCATCGGTGGAGCTTGAGAACTCTTAATATCCATGTCGTGGTCGAGCCACGCGTGTCGGGCGCCATGTTCTCGCCGCGCCTTGGGATTTCGGCCGACGGACCCTCCAACTCCAACGTCGTTGGGAATTATGTTATCTGGAAACGAGCAGGTGAGTTGCGGGGCGCAATAGGGTCGGTCCAACCCCAATTGTCTCTCCACAGCTGATCCTACCTCTACGGTTTCGTCTCGGTTCCCGTCGAATGCCCCCTCTAACGATTCGGTAGTGGTTAGGGATTCGCGTAACCGTTCTTCTTCTATATCTGGCTCAGGACGCAATGCGCACGCGGTACGGATCGGGTTTATAGCCATAGTTACTTTAATAGTATTACCTTTNAACCTCTCATACATCCTATCTAAGGGAACGACAAGTTGTTACAAATTAGATCGCGTCCTCTCACCTAGCCATGCCTAAGCGCAATATTACCAGGTTAGCTACATCTCGAGCAGAGTCCAGCGCGACAGCGCGAGAAGCATTTAACATGTCCAGAAACCCTGAGAGCCGCAACCTAATGGTAAGTGCAACACGGGATGATGAGATACGACGACAGCGTGTCGTAGGTTTTCCAGCTTTTATCGGAAAACTACGCTTTTCCCAGGAAATTTCACTCTTACAAAATATGAAGGGGAGAACGTGACCTATATGCCTGTGTGTCAATTGTAAAGATCGGAGGCGAAATAACAAAGTTATGGCCGTCTGAAGTTACATCTCGCGAACAGTGTCGAACGGTCGTCAATGGATATAAAAGGGGCGACGTTCGACGACTGGAGAATGGGAGTTTTAGCATTGACATGCACCAGACCTAAAAGAATTCATCAAAAAAAAAACACACCATATTTGCTATTAAGTTAAACAACTGGCATATCAAGATCCGTTCTTACCTTGCTTCGTCATTAATCATATCAGTAGCGTAACTGATAAATCGGGTGCTTATAGACTTAGACCGAATTACGTGTACGTTTCTTTATAATATAAATAGTAACATTAAATTGTGTTTAAATTAGAGGTTGGAGTCAGTGGGATTAAAAATCTAACTCTTTCACTCCCAGGTATGAGACCTGAGGAGGTTAAAATAATAAACAATTAAATCTAAGTGAAAGTGCCCCGACGACTACCTGTGGGAAGACAGCGACGAGGCGAGAGTTATTCCCGGTAAGTGTCTGTATTGCTTCCTGACAATTTAGTAGTGATTGCTACAACTATCGTTATCAGATTGTTATTAGTATTAACGATAAAAACAATTCAGAGCTTTGTTCGTGAGTGGATATAGACTAGAACTTTCAAAAAATAGCTATCAGATCCAACTAGGACTTAGTAAAGTTGAACTGTGGACCTTCTGTCCTCCTACGCTAGTGACGCGGAACCAGTGCATGAGTCTTACTTACAGCCTTTTCCCTCTTCGAGTCAGGATCAACCTTACAGTTAGGCCTGTTTCTTTTGTTTGCTTGTATTTTGTCTTTAGCATACTTACCTGTAGACCATGGAGGGAACCCTGCAGAGACTGGACCTAAACCACTGTAGCATTGTGTACTTACCTTATTTTCCTTAATTGACTTCAAGAAAGAAATGGATACTGACTCCGCTACTACCGCGCACGCGCGTGTTGATACGATCCCTAGGGTCACCCATTCAACAGAAACCGTTCCGTTCGAATACCCTAATATCAGTGATGATATTCCGTTCTTGGGTTTCCCACCGGAAGAGAGAGACGGTGGGTATTCGGCGAGGGTATGGCCGGGGGAAAACCCCGGACCCGGTCGAAGTCACGCGTTGTTCTCGCCGCGCCTCGGGATTTCGGCCGACGGACCCTCCAACTCCAACGTCGTTGGGAATTATGTTATCTGGAAACGAGCAGGTGAGTTGCGGGGCGCAATAGGGTCGGTCCAACCCCAATTGTCTCTCCACAGCTGATCCTACCTCTACGGTTTCGTCTCGGTTCCCGTCGAATGCCCCCTCTAACGATTCGGTAGTGGTTAGGGATTCGCGTAACCGTTCTTCTTCTATTTCTGGCTGCGAACGCAATGCGCACGCGGTACGGATCGGGTTTATAGCCATAGTTACTTTAATAGTATTACCTTTTCTAAATTTAACGTAAATTGTTTTTATTTTACCTAACTAACTTAATCCACACAAGTTTTATTACGTACAGTCAAATTCCCCGTCAATATCTGATAATGTGATATTTTCACCTCAGTTTCGAATGAGGATACTCACTTAACGAGATATTTTAAATTTCACCTCGGTTTCGATTTAATCTATCTACTTAGTTAGGTTTCTGAATTTCACCTCTGTTTCTAATCAGTCTCTTAGTTACACTATACTCTAAATTCGCGCAGGTTTCCAATCTGCCGAAACAATGTTCAATTTTACCTAAGTTTCCAAAATCCCTAACCTTTACAAAAACGACAAAGTTCCACTTATATCTATACGGTTCAGAGTTATAGAAACGCGCACTAACCTATTATCGATCTTTTAAAGAAAAGTTTTCACTAACAGTTTTCACCTCAGTTTCTAACTTTAACTTCTTCTAACCAAAACTTTCGACTTAGTTCTGAATATATCTTATCCGAACGCTAACCTACTACACAATTTCGCTTAGGTTTCCAACGTAAGCTTTGTATTCTAACTACTAACTCGCGATTACGAGAGATTTTACTGAAATTTATTATTATACCTCTTTCTAACTTCCCGAGATAAATAGAAATGGTCCCAAAGTTATAAAATTTGTTATTATCTTTATTTTGTAACGTAAAATAGACTATTGCGTCGTAATTTATGAGGATAATACAATTTTCGCTACAGTTTCGAATGTAGAGAAGAGATGGTGACAGAATATTAGATATAAAACGGCACTTACCGTCCACGCTATAGTCTGTAAACACTTGTCCAGGTCCCTCGACGCACTACTCACTTAGTTTTAAGTATTTATAGTAATTATTATTAAAGTCAAGTTCACTTAGCAACAGATATGCAAAAAAGTTTCTTTTCTTTCAGATTTGGGTGCAGAGAACCCACGATCCACCAAGAAGTTACTGGGATTAAGAACCAAAGCTCTGGATGGACTATATTCATATATTGGTAAGTATTTAAGTACAATTCTCTTACAGGACTCTAGTAAACTCGTGGTAGATTTAACTTTACTAATGGAGTTATTCTACGGCGAGGTTGTAACTTGCAACCCTAACTAATAAACACCAAGTTGTAAGTAATATTAATAGAAAACTTTAATAAACGCTTCAAATATGTAATTTAGTTTGATTTTCTTGATCAAAGTAAATATATTATTGAAAAACAAGAAAAAGGAGCTGAGTCTTAGTCTGATCTAAACTCTCTCTTCTGTCCTCTGTTCTCCTCTTTTTTTGACCGACAGACAGATCGATATTTATATTAAGTTTTCTGTGGCCACGCCCCAAAACTGGGTTTGGACCAATCACGGTGCTTTCGGCGAAATTTGCAATTTGATTCGCGGCCTCTAATTTTGGGGCCCGCGACAGCGTTGTCGTGGACGCGAATTCAGAGGCTGTGACGTCACCGTTTAGTTTCCCGTCCGCCTGCTTTGAGTTGGGCAACGGGCATTGTAATCTGAACGAGCGACTTCAGATTTCGACTATCTTTCGAATCCAAGTTCGAACGCCCAGGACAACGCTCCAGCGCGAGATGTGCAGGCAGTAATCGAAGCTATAAATGATAAATTCCACAATGTTTCTAACTCTGAAGCCGAAGCCGCTGTCAGAGGAAAAAGTAAAACTTTCACACATGTTTCCAATCCAAATCTCAAAATCCAGCACCCAGCTCCAAGCCCGATTTCCAGCATAAGAAATCGAAGGCAAAGCATTAAATTGCATAATGTTTCTAACTCTGAAGCCGAAGCCGCTGTCAGAGGAGAAAGTAAAACTTTCACCCATGTTTCCAATCCAAACCTCAAAATCCAGCACAGAGCTCCAAGCCCGATTTCAAGCATAAGAAATCGAAGGCAGAGCATTAACTTACGCAATGTTTCTAATCCTGAAGCCGAAGTCGCTGTCAGGACGGAAAGTAAGATTTTCACCCAAGTTTCCAATCCAGACCCTAATCACGGGCCATTAGCCAGCCCTATCATAAAGTGTTAGATATAAGCTCTAGTGAAGTGCATCAAACCGCCCCTATAGTTATCAGAACTATATGAGCGTAGTGTTTACCTCTAGATATATATAATTATAAGAATTATATATACAAACTACCTAATCAACGGCTCTCATAGCCGCCTAAGCTCAAATGTCAGAGATAGCGGGACGTATTGGCGCTTAAAGTCACTGTTCACCTATCTTTCCAATACCGATCCTATATCTCATATCATTCTTATCCAAATTCCCTTTGTTAGAGTCAAACCTCTCTTACATCCTATCTAAGGGAACGACAAGTTGTTACAAATTAGATCGCGTCCTCTCCCCTAGCCATGCCTAAGCGCAATATTACCAGGTTAGCTACATCTCGAGCAGAGTCCAGCGCGACAGCGCGAGAAGCATATAACATGTCCAGAAACCCTGAGAGACGCAACCTAATGGTAAGTGCAAGTTATACGACAGCTTGTCGTGGAATCGGGGTCCGACGCCGTTGGGTTTTGTTCAGAAGCCCCGCCCCTTTTCTACGTCACGACTCCTATAAATTGAAGCGACGCGCAGCTTCCAGGGCCAGTCTTTCGAACGCGAGCGTAACCAACGGACGACTTGAAGTCAACAAGGCGACTTCACCCAGCGACTTAACTACGCGACCAAGAAGCGATATTGAACGTGTACGCGACAACCGCGACTAGAAAAGAAGCGCATCGGCAGCAGACCGTCCGCTCTAGGAGAGCATCCGCGACGCGTTCGGGCACCCTAGCTAACAGCACCAGAGGTTTTTGTTGTGGACCCCCGCAACAAATTCCTCAAAGAAAGAATTCGAAAAAAAAGGGTTTTTGAACTAGGTGACTGACAAAGAATTAGCCTTGTGTTAACGTGCTTTGTACAGTCTCCCGGAGAGATAACTACTCTCCTTAAACAAAAAGTTATAATACTTTGTAAACCGGGCACGGACAGGAGAGTTAGCCTAGTGCTAACGCGCTCTGGGACGCCAGGAGAAAAAACTACTCTCTGAAATCAAAAGTTACAGACATTTCGAACTCTAGGACCTGGTGGACCAGATAACCTCGTGTTATTGTATTCCACCAGATCGACGAGACGGCCAGTCTCGAAAATAAAGGCCACCCCCACGGCGGTTACCTTACGTATAGGTAACCTGCTGTAAAAAGAATTCGAGGTAGTGTAAAAAGAATTCGCCATCGAGGGAGCGTGTGCGGGAAGACTTGCGTACCCCTAAGTCCGCAGTATAATAGTTAGCGACCGACGTGGGAGTTAGCGACCGGCTAACCTACGCAGACTCCATTTGGGTAATAGTGGCACCAGCAGCGGCTGGAAAACTATCAAAAAACTCAAAAATGGAGCCGGATCGCAGACACGCGTTGTCGTATTCCACCCTTCGAGCGAGCTCCAGGATTTCAGAACACCCCGTATATTCATAGAAGTCATAATTTTGTGCCTACGACTATGCCGGAGACCGCTTAATTGAAAAGGAGACGAAACAATCATATTCACCTACCTTTCCAATTCAAACCAAAAACCCGCCANAAAAATTTAGAGCTCACGAAAGACATAAAGACCATGTATTTGCTCTAGCAAATAAAATACACGCAGAGAAAAGCCTTCCTATTGAAGCTCAGTTGAGTTCGCAGATAGCTTCAGACCAAGAAAAAGCACGAAATGGTCTTATTCAAATTTTCTCTGCCGTTAAATAATTGGCTAGACAAAATCTGGCAATAAGAGGGCATGAAGATAGCGAAAGCAACAGTATTCAGTTGCTCGATGTTTTGAAGGCTCAAAATTTAGATTTGAAAGAATGGCTTAATAAGAAAAAATCGTGGACAAGTTGGAAAATTCAAAATGAAATTCTCGATCTCATGAGTAGGAAAATTCTAGAGAAGCTTTGCCAAGAAATACGAGAATCAGAATGCTTCGCTTTGATTGTGGATGGTACACAGGATATCTCTGGTACAGACCAACACTCTATCTGCATACGATTTACTGATGAGCATCTACAAGCGCGAGAAGAATTTTTAGGGTTCTACGAAGTAAAAGAGACGACTGGCCAAGAGATTGTCGATGTCATTTTAAAAATTTTAAAAAAACTTGAACTTCCGACAGATAGTTTACGTTGGCAAACGTATGATGGTGCAGCAAATATGTCCGGCATTTATAAAGCCGTTCAAGCAATTATAAAAGAGTCGCAGCCTCTCTCTGATTACGTCCACTCCACTGCGCATGCCTCTAATTTAGCTGCACAGACAGTAGCCAGTAGCAGTCCCTTATCGTCATCGGCGTTAGATGCAGTTAATGAATTGGGAAATTTGGTCTCGAGAAGTGGCAAGTTAAAAACTATTATGAAAGATATTACATCTTCTTCAAGTGATCCACAACTTAAATTAATTAAACCGTTATGTCCGACACGTTGGCTGGCGAGAGTAAATCCAGCCTGCGCTACACTATCACAGCTTCAAGTTGTTCTTGATTCTCTCGAAGCAATAAAAAAAGACAATGTGACGGCAGCAGGATTAATTGAAAAATTAACAAAAGGAAACACTGTACTTGGATTATTGATGTCTATTGATATTTTTTCACAATTGGAAATTTTAAATAAGACGTTGCAGGGCAAGTATGAGACCGTTTCAGGGGCACTCAAAGCTACAGAGTTAGTTATTAAGGGCTTGGAAGAAAAACGCACAGATACATCATTCCAAAAAATTTTCTCAGATGCGGATAAATTGATCGAGGATTTGAATTTAGAACCCATATCACAGCCTAGACAACGCTGCCCACCTAAACGACTGACAGGAAATGCAGAAAATTATTTTGATTCGTCACCTGTTGAGTATTATAAAAGGCAGTATTTTTCTATGATTGACACTACGACGACATAACTGAGAGATAGAATTTATCAAAAAGGAATGGATCATCTAATTTGCCTTGAGAAGGTTCTTTTAAGCGGGGAGGTTGATGATTCTATAAAACGCTATAAAGAATTCAATCATGATAAATTAAAAATACAATTAAAACTATTCAAGACACAATTTGAATATAAAACATTGAAGGAAGCTACAGAGAAAATGAGAGAAGCAACGATAGAAGTAAGTAATCTTTAATAGTTAGACTAGTGTCGTATCATATCAGCATAAAAATGATTCTGACTACATAAAAAATATTTCTTACATATTTTCAGGTGCGCCAAATGTTTAGAGAAGTAGAACGATTGATAAAGCTTTTAATAACCTGTCCTGCATCATCTTGTGAAGCTGAAAGAAGTTTCAGCGCGCTGCGCAGATTGAAAACTTATCTCCGCAGTACTATGCTGCAAAGTCGATTAAATAGCTTAGCTATCTGCCACGTTCACAAGCACATTTTGGATACGCTGAATATCGTCTCTTTATGTGTAGAATTTATTGGGTCCGGGTCCAATGATTATCGGAAAACAATATTTGGGAAATTTTCCAAGTGATATAAACATAACTTTAAGTCATTTTGTGATTGTAGGTTATATTAAATAGTATATTTAAATTGATATAATAGTTGTATATTAGAATTATCAGTAAGTTTGTAAGAATAAATATTATTATTTATTGAAAAAATGATTAATTTCATTTTCCCTAAATTACACCGCCTACACCCCCCCTCCCCCGTTTTGTTTGCTGGGCACCAGAGAGCGCGCGAGAAATCTTTTCGAGCGCGCCGAGATCCACAGCAACCCGCTGATCCGGAACGCGGTGGACTACCGACCCAAAGAGGCTGCCGGCAGACGCAGGCGGCCTAGACATCAACTCCTGGACGCAGGATGAGTCGAAATTTTCCTGTCTGCTTCAGGACCGCCAGGATCAAGAGACGAAAACGACGACACACACACACACACACACACATTCCCCCCTACCTTCCTTATCCCACTCTCCCCTCCCGCGCTAGCCTAAGGGCCACCTTAGCAAAGCGCTTCCTAAGCTGCATAGCTGCACGACCTCACCCAAAACCACCACCCCGGTCGCAAACGACAGTCGTCGTTTGCGACCGATACACGACACCCCCGGGGGTATACACAGACGAGCCGGCGAAGAAAGAAGAGCGCCAGAAGAAAGGGCCCTAGCCGGCGGGGCCCAGCCAGGACAGGAGGAGGCCCCACGAACCGATCCAATCCGGCCGCGTTGGCGGTCCGGAATGACGGGGAAAGGGCCTACCTCTACGAGGCGTCCGGGCCTACAGCGATGAAGTGGGTAAAGAGCGATAATCCCGCTCGACCTCGCTCCATCCGAGGTCATTTTTCCTGCCAAGGATATTGGCGCGCCGCACGAGCTCATTCGTGTCGCAGCCTCACTAGCGTACGGAGCTCCTCAGACAAGCGACGGTATCGCTTTTTCTGTAATACCAAATTTACAAAAAGAATTTGTTTCATTTCTATTGGTATAGAAAGCGGGTCTGGGACCTGCAGGTATTATTTTTATAAAGTAAAATTCGAGGTAGTCATTCTACTGGATAGTAGAATCTGGGTCTGGGACCTGGTGGTAATTCCTTAAAGAATTCGACTAAAAGAAACTAATAAGGGAAAAAGAGAGATCCCCAAGTAAAAAGAACAAAATAAAGACAAAAAGATTAACGCAGGAGAAAAAGAAACAGATCTCCTTGGAAAAAGAACGTTCCTAAACCTAGTTTTGAAAAGAGGCCATAGGTCCGTCACCCGAAGGTATACTAGTATACCTCCAACTTTAAAAAGAATTTCGAAAGGTAGAAAAGGTTTAAAAAGAATTCCAACGATTAGCGAACAATCAACGTCTTGCGTCTGGCTTATCACTATGGAACCGGTATCTAGGTCGTACGCCGTCGGCGGTTACCACGACGCTTGGGACAGAGTCGTCCGCGGGGCTAGCAGGGCAAACGAAACCGCGATGGGGATCGTCTTCGACGGCCCCCAACTACGACGTAGGGTCGCGGTGACGTCACATCGGCGGTTATTTAATGAATAGCGGTCGGACTGCGGACTGGACGTCGAGTGCGCCGTAGCCTGCCGTTCAAAAAGGCCCCTGGCAGGGGGTTTGGTCTCTGCATGTGGCCTAGCATGGCTAGGGCCTGGTGTCGCCTCAGAGTAGGCTATCAATGGACATGGAGGGCGGTCGTCATTCAGACGTTGGACCCGTCCATGGTCCGTAGGTTGCCGTCCCGGTTGGCTGGTTGGAATTATAAGCGGGTGGTGGCTGGCTCGGGGGTTTGCATGTGGCCTAGCATGGCTAGGGCCTGGTGTTGCCTCAGGGTAGGCTATCAGTGGACATGGAGGGCGGTCGTCATCCAGACGTTGGACCCGTCCATGGTCCGTAGGTTGCCGTCCTGGTTGGCTGGCTGGCTTTATTAGCCGACCGGGGTGGAGACCGTCCTGGTCTTGGGCCTCGGTATGGGGTAGTCGTGGCTCTGTTTCTGTTGGCCGGTCGAGGTGTGGACCGTCCTGGTCCTGAGCCCCGACTTGGAGTGCCGCTGGCTCTATTGGCCGGCCGGGGTGTAGGTCATCCAGACCTTGGTCCTCGGCTTCTGCGGCTTCCGGTGGTGGCATCTCGTCTTCCTCGTCCGAGGAGACGTCATCATTGGCTGGACTGCCCGGTGGTGCTGGGCGGTGCATCTCTGACCTTCCAGGCAGACGGTCAGACGTGGCAATTCGGCATTGGCTGGGACGACCTCAGTGGTAATGTTGTTGAGGTCGCCGACAAAGGCTTCGACATCCATGTTGTCGAAGGGGGTTTGGTTCGATTGCCGAGAGAGGCGACTCGACAATCGGACCTGGATCTGGGAGGCTCACTGCCTCGGTGGCTGGGCTAGAGCCCTGGCTGAGGTCTGGCTCGGACCTGCAGCAGGTTGGCTTGGGGCCGGACGGGTACTGGTGTTCGGTTGAGCTTGATTGGCTAGGGTCAAAGCCTGCAGAAGCTCGACGGTGCTTGGCGTAGAGCTCTGCGGTGTAGGAGGTCCAGGTTGGGACGGTGGTCCTTGATGCTGGTAATTATGGAAGGACACCTCGCTGTCCAGCAGGGAAGGCCTCAAAGGCACTTGTGGTGGGGTACCAGGTAGGTACGGTGATGGCTCCATGTCGGATTTTTTTTTTGTTTGTTTTATTTGATTTTGTTTTTATTTTTATTTTTTTTTTGTTGGATTTATTTTATTTTTTATTATTTATTTTTTTTTTATATTTAATTTTTTTTATTTTATTTTTTTCTGTTGGATTTATTTTTATTTTTTATTTTATTTTATTTTTTTTTTATTTTTTTTTATTTTATTTATTTATTTTTTTTGGATTTATTTTTTTCAAAAATGGTCTTCAGACCTAGGGTGGACCTGGTGGACCTGGAGCGGACCTAGTATGGGCCTGGAGGACCTGGAGCGGACCTGGTGGACCTGGAGTATGCCTGGTGGAGGCTTGGTGGACCCTTGTGGACCTAGGGTGGACGTAGTAGACCTGGAGTAGGCCTAACGTGGACGTAGTGGACCTGGTGGACCTGGATTGGACCTGGTGGAGACCTAGTGGACCTGGACTAGGCCTGGTAGTCGTCGAAGATGCTTCGCTGGGATCGCACAGGCTCCCTTGCCTGTGTAGGTAACCTGGATATCGGTTACTCAAGCCTCACGTGCTGGGCGCCATGTCCACGAACGCGGTGGTTTGGGGACACGTTTTGGGGATTGTGACGTGGTTGGGGGTATCCCTAAGAATCCCCAGAACACGCTGGATGCGTGCAGAAAGCGTTTCTGCACGGCCGCGGCTGCTTCTGCGGATGTCGGGTTCGGCTCGCGTTGTGGAACGATAGGTGTAGGGTTCCCCTTAATTAATAAGTAAAGGGGAACTTGTTAACGAATTCTTTTTCCCTATTTTGTGGAATGGCAGACCAGGCTGTGCCACAAGCTGAGGGGAACAGCTTTAATATACCCCGAAGGGTCGCTGATACTCAGTACTACTACTATTTAAAAATTGGTAGCGATTACTCGTCACTAAAAGAGCGAACAATGAGAGGTTATTCAATTCAAACACTACAATACAAGTGTGAAGACCAACTCAGAGATGCTTCTCGTGGCAAGTCTCGACTGAGAGTGAGCTACCGAGACAAAACTCGGCGGTTATTTAATCAATAGCGGTCGGACTGCGGACTGGACGTCGAGTGCGCCGTAGCCTGTGTCGTATAATGTGAGCGAGCGAACTTCAGATTTCGACAATCTTTCGAATCCAAGTTCCAATGCCCGGAACAGCGCTCCAGTGCAAGCTCTCTATGCAGAACCTGAACCCATAACAAGTATATTCCACAATGTTTCTAACTGTGAAGCCGAAGCCGCTATCAGAGGAAAAAGTAAAACCTAACCTAACCTACCTCTTATCTATAAAAGAAAGGTAAAACGTCGCCCGGGCATTTATTTCTGACCCGCGGCAGACCCAAATCACGGGCCATTAGCCAGCCCTATCACAAGTGTTAGATATAAGCCCTAGTGAAGTGCATCAAACTGCCCCTATAGTTATCAGAACTATATGAGCGTAGTGTTTACCTCTAGATATATATAATTATAAGAATTATATATACAAACTACCTAATTAACGGCTCCAACAGTCGCCTGAGCTCAAATATCGGAGATAGCGGGACGTGTTGGGGCTAAAATCGTCGAGTACGTCAACAAATGTTTACCATGCCACTCTGTAAAAAGCCGTCAAATACAGATAGAAGCCCCACAAAAGCCGCACACAGCGCAATCACCTTTCGAAATAATCAGTATAGATGTGTTAGGACCCTATCCAGTTACCCCACGGGATAACAAATACGTTCTTATCGTCGAGGACCTATTCACTAAATGGACTGAAGCCAAGCCCGCATCAAATTCCGAAGCCGCCACTATTTGCCAATTCCTAGAGGATGAAATTTTCACAAGATACGGATACCCTAAAGTCATCATCTCCGACAACGCGACAGTGTTCCAAAGCCAGAAATACCTCAACATGTGTCAGCGCAAGCAAATTCAGCCATATCACACCGCCATCTACTTCCAACGAGAGAACCCCGTCGAACGAAAAGTCGCCGATTTCAAAACCATTCTGCGAGCCCTCATGCACAATCAACAACGACGACGAAACTGGGATCAACAAGTACCACGTACCCTAGCAATACAGCACCGACGCAAGAACCGAGCTACAGGAGAATCACCGGCAACCGCCCTCCTAGGTTACGAAGCGGCCGCTCAAGGGGATTGGGAAATTCCAGAATTTCAAAGAAGACGAAACCGACCCCGAGAAGACGCGAGGTTGAGACGCCAAAACATCATCGCTCGACAACTAAATTTCAATCAAAACACCTATCCAGGTCGAGACGATGAGCCTACCATCACCTTCCAAGTCGGTGACATGGTAATGGTAAAAGAGCACAACCCGCCGGATCCTTTCGCACCTACATGGGCAGGACCGTTTCCAATAGCCGTCCGAAACTCGCCACAAGTATACGAGGTAGACAAGAATGGAAGGCAATTCAAATATCACGTCGATCAACTTCGACCGGCACCATCAGGGAACCCTCCGTTGGAAGAGGACGATTC
>NW_019417750.1:0-19583 GCF_000390285.2 Anoplophora glabripennis | reverse complement strand
TTATTTGCTAATTTTATACAAAGGAATGTCTGTCTAAAGCCGTACATCGAGATTTTGTATCAGCTCTTTACATACAAAAAGAAGAGCAAAAAGCAATGGCTCGCTGACAGAAATAGTACAACATATACACCAGGTCACTCAAAAAATTTACATATTCACTGTACTACCGGTGTTTTACCAGCAATGCTTATGTTTGGCAGAGACTTACGAACTCGATTTAGTTTATTAAAGCCAGGAATTAAAGAAAAAGTAAAAAAGAAAGTCAAAACTTGTCAACAAAATCAAATTAAGTATGCTGGCGGTAAAAAACGAGAATTCATGGCAGGAGATCAGGTTACTGTAAAAGATTATCGTGTTGTAAATAAGGTTACTTGGATTCCAGGAATTATTGAAAAACGCATTGGCAAATGCACTTATTATGTAACAATTCCTGAATTAAATGTTTTTTGTAAACGTCACACGAATCAAATATTAAAAACTAATGTACAGAGTGGATTAAAAGACTTAGACATTATTAGTGCAGATTGCAATAGTGAAATTTCCCCTGAGGGCGGAGATCACTTAACCGGAAGTGGCGAGGGTATCCAACCATTTACCAGTAGACCTAAAAGACTCATTAAACCACCTGATCGTTTAATGTATTAACTGTAAATATTAGATAAGGATTTTAATAATGTTATGCTCAGTTATTAAAGACATTTGTATAAATAAAAATGTATATATTTTTTATGTCTTATTTGGTGGGGGAGAGTGTTATATATGATATATGTAAATACTTTTGAGTAACCTGGTATATATGTTGTACTATTTCTGTCAGCGAGCCATTGCTTTTTGCTCTTCTTTTTGTTTGTAAAGAGCTGATAAAAATCTCGATGTACGGCTTTAGTCAGACATTCTTTTGTATAAAATTAGCAAATAAACATTTAAAAGTAAAGGCGTTACAATTTATTACATTGTATTTATAATTTTTCAAGAAAATGCACTCTTGACGAGTTATTCAGGGGTTTCCATATTTTTGTGCCATCCTGTATAACTCCTCTCCGAAAATGGTAATAAAAGAGGTATATTTTTTAAAGGGTATATTTAAAACTTGTGATCTGAACATAAACAACAATTAATTAACAATAATTTCAAGAGATAGCTGCTATTATTTCAACCTCATTTTTTTTTTGAAGTCATACTTTTCAGGAAAACAAATGTTTAACTTCAATAAATTAAATATTTTCATGTATTTCGGATTCACATAATATATGATGACGCATTTGTAAAATTTCATAACATCGATCGCATATTCTTAGAAATATTAGATATGTTGAATAAATTAGATAAAACACACTAGTTGTGTTAACAAATATATTCTGAAAAATGTTCTAGTATTTGGAAAACTATACTGATATTTTATCTTACCTTTGAATTTTGGGTGGCCGCTATCTTCCACCATTGAATCTAATTCAGTAAGTTTTAACAATTTAAATGTATTGGATTTCATAGAAATTTCGAAAACTGCACGTGGTATGTACTTTATAACAGTAAATAACTAGGCGCTATTAATTATCACGTCTCATATATCGATTTTTCTTTGAAAATTCCCGAAAATTGCCTTTTTTCCAATCTCTAGAATGGCGTTACCCCTTAACCAACTTCATATCTTACCATTTTCCAAATAGCGAAATATAGTGTAAATATTGAAATACTGTAATAGTGAAGGTAAACAGATTATAGAATGATAGAAATTATTCTAGATACTACTATATACTACTTACTATAGGTAATACATTGCAATATAGAGTTTATTTCCGGACTTTATGTAAGTATCAAGGAAACAAATATTTTACAACGCTACTCTCATAGGACAGTCTTTATAACGTTACGCTATGTATGTGCTGCATTTTGTTCAATAAAATATTTACTGACGTGCAAAAAGCTTTTGTAACACGAAAGATAAATTCCAGAAAATTATGTTCCTTTTATCATGATACATTTTTAAGCTGACCTACCTGTTTGAGCTTTTGAATCAATATAACGCCTGTTTCAGTCACGAATGATAGAACTACTGTTCAAAATTACTTAAAAAATATATTTTTATGAAAGAATTAATTAATTTTCGAAAAACTTAATTCGCGTGATTCTTTATATTTAACATTTAACTAGCTTACTTTCCGAAATATGTTGAAAATAGCATTATTCAAAATTTCGAGAAATGTGAGGAAAAATTAGTTGCTTGTCAATTTTGTAGAATTTTTTGACCCTCTAATGAAATTTTTAGGCCCGGTACTTTGAATCTCGGACTGTACTTGATTAACTAAATCAGGCGATTAGACTGTGAATATACTTTTATAAAATAAATCAGTATAGTCTAATAATGTGATTACTTAACCAGGGCTTAACCGAGACTCGAAGTACCGGGCCTTATTTATATCATATTTTTTATCTACTTTGCAGATTTGTTTATTTTTATTATCTTCTCATCTCCTAAATGAGTTTTGTTACAAAAACTATTTGATATTTATTTTTACTATGAAACTCTGATGTGGTATTCAAAATTTATCAAAAGTAGTGCAAAGTTTATTTAGTTTCAATGCTAGGTTGTTTCAATTTTTTTATTGAATCAATTCTTCTGAATTGAATTTTGTAAATATTTTATTGTTCTCAAGGCCTTCTTAATTTGTTTGCTGTTAATTTTAACTGCCATTAAACATCGACATTTTCAATTAAGCAGTTGAACTAAACCTACTTTTATTGTCCGTGTTTTTAATCGATTATAATATTTTTTATTACTGCAGATACAAAAAAATGTTTAATAAATAAATAAATAAATTTCACTCTTATTGAATGAGTTTTATGTCATTTTTAAAATGTACAATGAAAAATACAAAATGTTTTGTATTATATTTCCCTTTTTTATATAAAGTGACTGAAGGAAATTAACTGAATTAAAAAAAAGTGACATTATTACGAATTTTAACTCTTTTGAAATGTACTAAGTGATACACTGAACCTTGTAGGCCTTACTATACATTTCAGAATTTTTATTGTTTTGTAAGAACCAAATGCAACCTACAGCTCAAAAAGAAAAACACTAACAATCGCAAATGAAGAGGTTTGAGTCACTACTGAAATACAAAAAAAGGCTAAACCCAAGAGAGCCATATTTCCGAAGAAAGCCTGTGCACTGAACACGATCCTCTAGTCAAAATTCATGACAAATTTCGGAGAAAAGTGAAATTTTTGGGTGAAATATTTTTGAAACCTCACTTTCAAGGTCTATAACTTCTCAGGAGTGCAACTTGGTATTGCGTTAAATCATCATATTTTGCTCCTGCTCTGTGTCGGTTCTTATGCGAAAAACCCTGTATTTCGACAGTTTTAAAACATATTTGTGTATTTTCAACTAAAAATTTCACTCTTCTCCGAAATTTGTCGTGAAGTCATGAATTTTTACTAAAGGATCGTGTTCAACGCATTGAATTCCTTTGGAAATATTATGTGGGTCTCTTTGGTTTGGACTTTTTTTGTGTGACTGTGTTATTTAACGGTACTGCCAAAGCACTTAAAATTGCTGCCAATTGTCTCTGTAATTTGTTTAAAAATACATCTTCAATGTCTGTAGTTGAAAATGGTTTAATATCAACATTTATTTCTGGCGGTGCCGGCGTTAGTGTGGTAAATAAGGACATTCTTCAGTGGTTCCTTCACGTGATTTACTATGTATTCCTGTTCTAAAAAACAATGATAGCAGATTGAAAATATCACACGTTCTCTATCAAGGACTGTTTTTTTGTGGTAACACTAAATCATAAGTTTTTCTCCTTGTGGAGTTGCCAAGTCGAAGAGGGGACAATACATTTGTACATATTCTTCCCCATTAGCGAGTTGAGAAATTTAGAATCCTGAAAGCAAATACATATTTATTTATTGTATAACAATAGTCAAATAAACATATAGTAACTTAACCTAAGACACAACAGCAGAAAAAAATTCCAATAAAGAATAAAAACACTTATCTACTAAAAATAATTTCAGTTTTTGTTTAAATTGAGATATTGTAATGTGTAATGTAAATGGTTATATATCTTAAATCCCAAACAATCCGGTGAATTAGCTGTTACTGGCATATTTTGCAAAAGGAATTCGGATATCATAGCATTGTCTGGTATTGATTGTATGTATATCCTTATTGAGAATTAAAGACTCCTTCAAAAATAAATAATGATACTAACGTAAGAACATTAAAATTCTTAAATATATCTCTACATGTACGATGACTTGGTATGCCAGCAATTATTTTTAAAATACGTTTTTGTATGGCAAAAACTGAATGAGACAAGGTAGAGTTACCCCAAAAACATATTCCGTAACGCAATCTAGACTCCACGTATGCATAATATAAATTTAACAATTGTTGTTTTTGCTTTTTTTTTTTCCTTGTCTTCATTAAGTAGCTTACTGAACTTAATGTAGATATAAGATTATTGCAATGCATTTTCCAATTTAATGTATCATCCAAAGTAACTCCTAAAAATTTGACACAGTCTGTTTCATCATTGGTAATAGTACAGTTGTTAATATTTGCCGTAACAGACTCGCATTTTTTTTGCCTATTGTGAAATCTAATTAATTTAGTGTTGTCGGTATTTAAATATAAGTTATTACAACTGAACCACTTAGACACATTGTACAATGTATTTTCTAGGTTAGTAGTCAGGTCTTTTGTTGACTTATTTGAAATAATTAATGATAAATCATCACCATACATTGTGAAAAAGTTATTACCTATCGAACGCTCCAATCAAATTATATAAAGAATAAATAGTACAGGGCCTATGACTGAACCTTGAGGAACACCCATGTCAATGGAATTAGATTCAGATTTAAATTCGTTAGTAAAGTCATCACTTGTAGAAGTAATAGACACATATTGTTTTCTATATTTTAAAAAAGTAGAAATCCAGTTTAAAGCAGAACCCCGGACACCATACTTATACAATTTTTGTAGTAAGTTATCATGCTGTATGCAGTCGAATGCCTTACTAAGGTCACAAAAGATGCCTACGGGGCACTCACCCATGTCAATACATTTAACAATTTTACCGTAAAAAGAATGTATGGCAGTAGTAGTTGAAAATCCTGCTCGAAATCCATGTTGATGAGTGGTTAAAATACTATATTTATTTATAATCGACACTAGTCTATCTAGATAGGCGTATTCAAAAATTTTTGAGAAACCACAGGACACAGTAATAAGCCTGTAATTATTTAATAACTGTGGATCCCCCTTTTTTAGAACAGGAATTATTTTCCCTATTTTTAGTATCTCCGGAAAAACTCCTGTCTGAAATGATAAGTTGATCAAGAAAGTTAGTGGTTCTATTAAAGCCGGTAATGCACGTTTTATTAAAAAGAAGGGAATGCCATCCGCTCCAGCTGACCTTTTATTTTTTAATTTTTGACTAAGCACTCTAAACAATTCCTGCTCAGTAAGCGGAAAAAGAAAAATTGTGTATTATCCAAAAATACATCATTTACATTTACTCTACATAATTTGCAGTATGATCAGAACCACGAATTTTATTTACAACATTCATTGGAGCACCAGTAAAGTAACTATTAAAAGTTGAAGCAATTTCTAAAGGATTGTCTATTAATTTATTATTACTTTGGATAGTTACAATATTCGATTCCTCTTTTTTTTTATTAGATAATTCAGAAACGATATTCCACGCAGTGCGTGTGGAATTATTGGAATTGGAAATTTTATTTTGATAAAATAGTTTCTTTGTTTCGCGAATTAATATAGTATGCTTTTTTTATTTTCTTTATAAGTGGAGTCTAAATTGGGATATGTTAGTTTTAAGTAATATAAATCTTTTATATTACAACTAGACTGGATAATTTCATTAGGTATCCACATCTTTTTCTGAACATTAATAGAACATTTACGCTCAGGAAAAATTAAATTAAAATAATACATAAACAAATCATTAAAACAATAAAAAGCTTCATTCATTCGAGTACAGCGATACAAATCATGCCAATTTTCTTTGGATAGATTATCCAAAAATAAAGAAATATTATCTTCCTTAAAAAGTCGTCCCATAAAGTTTTTTCTACGGGGTTTCAAATCATGATCATCAATCTCTAACCAAACAGACCTATGATCCGAGATAATATTATCAAAGACAGTACAAATACCCTCGTTATTAAAATTTACAAAAATATTATCAATTAAGGTACAAGACGTATTCGTTACTCGTGTTGGCCATCGTACAGTAGGTTTTAAATTAAAATTAGACAAAACATTACACAGATTCATAAAATCTACATTGTTAAATGCGTCAAAATTAAAATCACCGCAAACTATTGCATTAGTGGTAGGTTTAATTAGATAATCTAACAGATCACATATTTTGTTAAAAAATGTGAATTTGTCTCCAGATGGAGACCTATAACAATTAATAATAAATGTTTTCTTGTTATCTGATTGAAACGATGCAACGCAATACTCAAAATTTGATTCAGTGCATTCAATATTAACTTTAACCGTCTTTGCCTCTAAATGTTTCTTGCACCAAATTCCAACACCACCACATTTTTTTGATGGTCTGGTATAGTAGCTTATTAATTTGTATTTGTCGATATGTATTGTGTCAATTACTTCTAATTTAACACCAATCTCAACTAAACATAAGAAATTTACATTAGGATAATTACAGGTTTCTTCTAGTAGCATATTAATCTTATCTATATTTAAGGTATTTACGTTAATCAGAAGAAGATTAGGATTAAATATTAACCTGTATCAGGGGCCCCTTCTTCGGAATCGATAAAAAACGGTTGATGCAGGATCCATAAGGCCATATGTCAGGATTCATAGCCATTTTATAGTGCTCTTTTAAAATGGACACTTTAAAAGAAGCATATACACCCGGATGCTTTCCCGTAACCTCCTTACATTGCACTTCTGGGAAGTGAGGCTTTAGGAGTTGAATCATATCGGCCACAGTATTAGAGGGGTCCACCCTGTATACATGTAGATCAACCAGACGTGGTACACCTTTTACAGTTAAGACGTTTTTGTTGTCTCCAATTACAGTGGATTTAGATTTCTGAGGTCCCGACCGTCTATTTTTTTTTGTATACCCATTAATTGTTTTTATGTTCAAATGTTTCAATAGAAGCATTATCACCATTTCTACTAGCCTTTATATCAGTATCCCTATTCAAGTTAATATACTTGTTTAACTTTACACCAGTTTCATCTTGCATAATTGCATTTGATACATCCTTGTCCTTAACGTTGTTGTTGTTTCCCCTCTCTTTTTAGCTATCTATAAGTTTACTATTTACATTTTTTGAGGAATTTGGAATAGATTTTTCAGCTTGACGAGGTTTTTGTGTTGTAATCACTTCAATTTGTTTATTTAGCAACTGGATTTTCTCATGCAATTCCACAATTATAGCATCTTTCAGCCCAATGACATAAGTAAATATATGAATATCCACTTTTTTGTCTTCGCCCGAAATAGCACTTACAGCGTCAAAGAAAGCTGCATTATCAGAATGTACCTCATTTTCACAACATCTCACCGTGTTGCTGTCCAAAATTTCCACATTTAGCAACTTCGCACAACTTAAGTGAAAACTAGTACCACAGTTTAAACATATAAGACCATTAACTTGCTTTGATTTACACCTTTTACACGAGGAACTACTTTCAGCGTTAACCTCAGTCGGCGCCATCATTCTTATTCAAATATATTACTCAAAACATATTTAACAGTTAGCAACGATGATGTGATGTCAACGCTGTTAATTAATATTAATTAAAACAAACTAGAAAACACCTGGGAGTTTCAAAAGTAATAGCGTGTTCAAGAACGTATGTATTAGATTTTGCTTGTCGCGACCCTAGCAACAAAAGTAATGGTAATTCGGTAGAAAATCTGCGTAAAGCGTTCCAGTGGGAGTATTTATAAATACAATTCCAGTGTGAATGATGTTAAAGTGCAATACTTAAGGACCTTAAGGTATTATCATATATTTTCATATAATGTGCATGCTTTCTAACAATAATATGAAAATTGTAACAATTCTTTCTGGTTCCTTTCCTATGTGTCACGTTTTTCCATTGTCTTTATAGATATATTATTCACGAAAAATTGTAATCACTGAAATGTGGGTCGGTTAGCCAGACTAAAGCGGAGTGGAGACGGGGTATAGTCGATTTCAAAATTCGTGCACCAAAGCTCATAAAGAAGAAGTGTATTGTTTTAATTTGAAATGGCAATGCGAAATCCCGTTCGTGTTGCACGATATTAATTTTATTTTCACGTATTCTTGGTATTTGTGTTAAATCGTGAACGCTGGCGGCGGATGAAGGGAATTTAGCTTTCGGACAGTGACAATTTACTTAGGTTATGTTATGTTTATAGAAATCATTAAATTAAATATGGGTAAGAAATTGTTATAACAGACGTAATTGTGTAACCTGAGGGGTTATTTCATTACTTACCGACACAACGGGCCCGAACGACATTATTAATTAATTTATTGACACGCGACAGAGTACCGAGATTCAGGGAATGCGCGATTCATAGCAAATTTGGAATGACTTTATCCATTATTAAATTAACCCGAGACTCTAAAACTAAGTAGACTGCTCAATGTGGAACCCAAGGAAGAACTCCTGTTTTTTCGGAGATCTCTCCTGAATTCGACACCTCGCTTCGACACGTCCATTTCTTGGGTCCAGACGTTTATGTTCTTATCTTACTGGCGGGAACCCTGAATATCGGTACGCTTTGGCATAACTATGCCATGTTAATAGTTATCTAATGGACTGAATTTAACATTTATATAAATAATTCTGTGACTAACTGGACTTACAAGTAACCCTAGCCTTTCTCTAGTGACTCCGTGTCGATACGGGATGGATTAGTCAATCTCATTTAATCTATTCTTATAGCTTGGAAAATCCGCCTAAAAACCAGTTATTTGATCTATTATTATTTTTCTAACAACTTCTAACAACTTATTCTTGGAATACCTACGTTCTTTGGAATGCATTTCGCGCGTTATTAAAAATTAAATTAAATCAAAAGTATCGGTTTCTTTGTTCTGTCCCAGCATAGGCTGGTGCCTCCCGGACGCAACAGATGACTGTCACATGGTGATATATTTTCAAGGAGTTACTTAACCCGTAGTGTTTTGGGGTTGTTCTAATTATCGGTTTGTAAATTTATTAGTCTCCGCGACAAAAGCTCTTCAGACCACCCTCTAAATACAAATACGCGCACATACTACTTAACCCTCGTGTAACCGTGGTTGTTCTTAGAAGGTCTAATAGAACTATTGAGCTCCAGTTTTTCCGAAAATCGACCATAAATAACACGGATCTGGCTTTTGTTACAATTGTAATAAAATTTGTAAAGGTAATCGTGGTTTCCAGCGTCTGCCAGCTAGTTGTGACTGACTAGTAAATCCACATCAATAATAACTAATTATGTTATACCTTGACGTGCAATTGAACAGCGTAAATATTTATCTTGTGTGTTATATTGCTGAATCCACTTGTGTGTGTCGTAATAAACACCTGTCGATAGTAGTAAATTGTATTTTATATAATAAAATGCAATAAAACAATAGGTACAAAATAACAAAAACACAATAAAATATGAAATGGAAAAATGATGATTCATTATGTCTAACGCAGGAGTATTTTAAACATGATTTGTTATGGAATTCAAAACAGTGTTAGCATTTCAATAAAATAAAAACGCTGATGCATGGGACGAAGTAGTAAAAGTACTTATTACTATATTGGAAGAAGTAAAGAAACAGGATTAGGTAAACTTAACCAAAAACAATGAGATGTTGATGAGATGATATGAGATTTATATCAGTGAGGTGTACAAAACAGATTGGTATACTTTTAAACGTTTTCATAAAATCTGTCCAGTTCTTTGTTATTTCTTATTCCCCCTCTTTGTGATGTATTTTATTCAAAATGTAACATGATCAGTCACCCAAAAATAGGTAGTAAAATCAGACAAAACTACAAATGCACTCAGAATTAAGTCCATATGTTTCGCTTTAAAGTTGACTGGAAAACCGACAACATACGGACAGGGTGCGTTGTTCGTCACGAAATTATTTGTGTGCGAGCAACTTTGTGTTAAATATAACGATCAACGCAAATATTTATTGATGTGGATTCGTCTTAACATAAAAGTTTTGATATATTGTTTAAGGCCCTAACCAACAGTAATTTATTTAATATATGAATGAATCATTTGAATAACATTTTTATCAAATTTCTGTGTCTATTTCATCTAAAACCATTCTTACCTCATATGAGTTGACTTGTAAAGTAATATTCAATTAAAAATGCCTGTGCAGTTACCACAATGTAAAATAAAATCTTATTTTTATAAACGTAATGTTATTATGATTGTGCGTATCCAACAATTTGAGAATATGTAACCTTAGTCACAACATACTCGTATTACTCTTTCTCCAGAATTAAGTGCATTGCTAAATGTATATTAACCAACTAAAATATAAAATTATATTGTCTTGCAATCCTAGTCACAATAAAAGAGTATTTACCTCTCAAAAGAAAATTGTTACAATTATGTTCAATGCTCCTCATTTCTAAATATTCTCGTAGGCCAATATTTATTGATAATAATCTTTAGACACCATTTGATAAGATTTCTTAGAAAAAAATATTGAATTTGTTTGAATTATCTTAAATCTTTCTAAAATACAATAAAAAGAGGAGCAGTTTATCTCAAGTTCCAAGCATTTTATTAATCGCTACCCATTTAAACCCAAACAGATATTGATGTTACTGAGAGCTAAACTATTCTGCAATTGACGATATTGAGAAAAATAGGGGCGCCATTAACAAAATTGATGAGAACAAAACGTTTTGTGGTCACAGAGAAAAATCGAAAATTGTTCCTGAAATATGGTGAACAAAGTGAAATGTGTTTTTCTTGAAATATAATAATTGTCTTCTTTTTACTTTATTTTAGAAGTACCTATTAAGAATCGTAAACTGGAATTGTGTGTTAAGGTAATGTTAATTATTTCTAAATGATTCTACAAATTCTCATTAACTATCAATTAATTGATGTTTCTCCAATTATTTCTCAATATACTAATTAGTTAACACAACAATCCAGAACAGAGTTCTACAGAGATTAACAGTTCAGTTGTTGCTTTGGAAATACAAATGCAAATTTGATTTGCACGATTCTAATCAAAGATTTAATTTTAAAGAATTCACTGTACTAATTTGTAATCGAACTCTGCTTGTTTTGTTAATTCTTTGCGTAATTTATATTCTAAACAACATAATACTGGGTGCTTACGAACAAGGAAATTGAATTTTAGTGAGAGACTGGCCTTGATAAAAGAAATCGATTGCTAAAAGATTACATTAGTTAAAGCTGTCTAGAAGTGACAGAAAAAATATTTTTTAATAATACGTTTCATTGGTCGAGCTCTGACTTCGCTTGTTGCGAACTGTTACTACAGAGCATCATAAATATTTACAAGCCGCGTGACATTTGAGCTTAGGCAACCCAACATTGCACGGTTGGCACTGGTAACGCAAATTCCCTAGGTCTTGGCGTCAGCAATATTATTGACTCGTTTACAATGACCAATGACAAACCAGTACGTCTACGCTTGAGATAATTGGTTGAATAGTATCTTGTGAAAAATTACATCGGTGAAACAGAACGCTGTGTTTTAAGGTAACTTTGACCTTACTATTTTAAAAAATATTTAATTTTACCGAAATTCGATGACCAACATGAAGGAAATAAAATTACTGTCACGAGGCTTGTAATCTATGTACTGTATTTAACAGTATATTAATAGCCTGAATGTTTAGTTGTTTTTTTATTTCAAAAACATATCTACTATTTGCATGTAAATTAGTTGTATTTTAACTATCACCCGTTCCACAACTAAAAGTCTCTTGAGTGTTTATATTAATATAGTGTAGGTAACAATCGGGTATTATTGTATTAATATTTTATTAGAACAGCACATAATTTTACTAATCGCTATTTAGTGGGTGTGTTATAAATATACTGTGAATGCAGACAAAATGTTATGGTTGCAGAACGAATATATCCAAATCGTTTCCCACTTTGCTTAGTAATAAGTAGGTATTCTTGAAGAAGTATTCTTGATGTACAGGGTGGCCCAAACTCGACGCCATAATGATATTATAGGGTAGGTAACGAAAAATGTTACTGAAAATTTGAAGTATGGAGTTTAAGGGGCATGGATTGAAGTGCATTTTGCACCAAAAATTAAAATTTTAGATATTTTGAAAATTGTGTTGATGGCGTGAAGAAATATTTATTTTTCAGGAAAATACCTGTATTTTTCAATATTTAAAAAGAACATATTTTTCCGATAAACTTTTATTGAAAAACATTTTCTCTATCTATTTTCATTAAAAAGTTATAACAAGTAAAAATAATAATTATAAACTATTTATAATACATAATTATTATTTTAGAATTTATTGCTTGGTTAATAGCAGGAAGCCAAATAATAATAATAATTTTCCTTTCCTCTTTTCCATTTAAAGGATTAATTTTTATTTAATTTAATTTTTTATTAAAATTAGATTAAATTTAAACAAAATAATTTTTTTTGTTTAAATTACTATGAAATTGACCAAAGTGGGATTAATTCAAGAGCGATTTTCTCAGAAACCGTTAAAGATAACGATTTGAAACAAGAGTACCTTTTTAACGTAAAATAGTTCGGGAAAACGGAATTTGCTGTCCAATTTGTTAAAAATTCAAAGATGAAAAAGTTACACACGCAAAGTACCAAGGGCCCCCCCCCCGTACCCACCCCAATGAACCTTGTGGAAATAAATGGATTAGTCCATCAAACTGCTCATCAAAATTTAGCTGTGTATACCAAATTTCATTCATTTATCACAACGCGATTGAGAGATATTGCAAAAAAATGATTTCCATTCCTCCCTCTTCAATGGGTCCCTGTGCCCTTAGGAAGCATTTCCGGACCCATATATTACGTGGCATAGACTATATTCTTAAGGAAACCCCATAAAAAATTCCAAAGGAGTAACGTCGGTACATTTTCGAGCCCATTTTACATTTTATGGGTCCATTTAGTCCAATCCATTGTTTCCCAAAAACAGTATTTAAATAATCCTGCACAATAAATTCTTTATGGGATGGGGCTCCATCGTGCTGGAAACACAAACTCCTTCGCAACTGCACAAAAATATCGAGAAATACTGGGAATTCTTCTTGCAAGAAACGCACGTATTCTATCTATATTATTGAATGCACTTTCATAAAAGTATGGTCCTATCAGATGACATTCAATAACACCACACCACACATTCACACCAAAATGTCCTTGATTTTGCATAAGATGAACAAAGTGTGATTCTCAATGGACCAATAATCTTCATTTTTTTTATTTGGTAAACCATTACTTACAAAACGGCTTTCTTCCATCCAAAGAATATGATGAACTATTCATCGATCAGAAATTTTAGCAGCTACCGTGATTTGTGCAAGGAAACTAAATATTCTTTGTAGATGAATTTCAGATAAATATTCCAAGTTATGTATTTTAAAATCGTGGTAACCATTAACTTTAATATCCGGTGAATAGAAGATGTTTTCAAATTTAACTCGTGACTAGCTTGCCTTATTGAGTTTCACGGGTGGTTCTCAAAATATTGTACCACTTGTACAGAAGTATAAGGGAGGGTGGGTAGGAATGGGTCGCAGGAGGAATGGGTATGCCTTATTTAATTTTCCAGAACGAGCCATATTTGGAATGGCTATTGATCAATAGGTGGCGGTACTTGGGAGCTAGAGTTGACGTTTGTTCGAACATCGTTGAAGTAGAGTATCATTTGTTATCGAGACACGTGTGTATTTGGATCGTTAAGGTAAATATTTTCAATTTACTTTAATTTGTAATATTTTCGTTCATATTTAACATTAGTTAGGCAAGTATTTTTTTCTTATAAGGCATGCCCTATCGCCTACTAAATTCCACTATTGAATTATCATTACCTAACCTGAATTTCTCAGTGCACGTGTTTGTTTACTGAAGGATGAACGCAGGAGGATTGTGTCGCTGGCTTGGCGGAGGATTGGGTCGACCCATTCCTCCTAACAATTAGCGACCCATTCCTCCTGCTGATATATATTTATTTTTTTTTCGTTGAGCAGATGCCTAGGATTTGGGTTAAGAAGACAGGACGTGTTCGAAAAAGTTCTGAGGAAATTAAGGCTGCGGTCGAAGAAGTGAACAACGGTTCTTCCATAAAAGAAGTAGCTAGAAACTTCAACATTCCTTTTTCTACATTACAAAGACATGTTGCTCGTGCAAGAGTGCTTGCAGATAATGAATCATTTGAGTGGAAACCAAATTTGACAGTACGGCAAATTTTCTCAGCTGAACAAGAGCAGATGATGGCTAACTATTTACAAAATAGCTCAAGAATCCATTACGGTCTTATCTCAACCGACACCAGGAAATTGGCATATAAATATGCTAAGGCTCTTAATCTCAACATTCCTAATAAATGGGATGAAGAGGAAAGGCAGGACGAGAGTGGCTATTTGGATGCCTCAGAAGAAACCCTAATCTTTTACCCGCTGTTTTATTTTTAGATAATCACGACAGCCATGTCTCAATTGAAGTAATCAATGCAGCAAGGAATTCTGGTGTACATATCATCACTTTTCCTCCTAATTCAAGCCACCGTCTACAGCCTTTAGATGTGGCAGTATATGGACCCTTGAAAACGAGATACAACCAGGCCTGCGATGATTTTCTAGCATCCAACCCAGGGAAACCAATAACGATTTATAATATCGCTGAATTATCGCAAAAAGCATTTGTTCAAGCCTTCAGCAAAAACAATATTATGAAAGGCTTTGAACGTACTGGAATATGGCCTCTTAATAGGAATATATTCTCAGACGATGAGTTCTTAATGGCTTCTGTTACGGATCGCCCATTACAGAATGAGGCTGCTCAAGTGCAACACACCAGCCCTGAACCTCCATTTCTAAGGCCAAAAACTCCACCTCCTTCAACAAGTCTTCAAGTGAGTATTTTTAAAAAAAAAACAAATTTATCATCAACTCATTTATTATTTCTAGATACTCTCACCTGAAGATATTGTACCCTACCCTAAAGCAGCTCCAAGGAAAATCTTTAAAGGTGGAAGAAAACCGGGACGTACCAGAATAATGACCGATACGCCCGAAAAGGAAGAAATAGAGGAAAGAAAAGCAAAAAAGGTTAAGTTGCGTTTACTGGATGAAGAAAAGTCTGAAATAAAAAATGACGAAGAAAAGACTACTAAGAGAAATGAGTCTAAAACCAAAGATAAAAATTTAATAAAACGTGCCAGAAAACCGAGAACTGTTGCAACTACATCCAAAGCCATAGATGATAGTACAAGTGAGTCAGAAGAATCATTTAAAGCAGATAATTCAAGTGAAAGTGACTTTGTCCTTGAACCTCCGGAAAAAGATTTTGATTATTCGGCAAAAAATGTAGAAGAAGGAGACTTTCTTCTGGTTAAGTTTTGCTCCAAAACGACCCTCGTACATTATATAGGCAGAGTTGAAAAAGAACTTGAGGATGAATATGAACTAAGTTTTCTTCGAAGAAAAGGAAATGGCTTTATTTTCCCAGCTGTCCCCGATATTTCTTGTGTCCAAAAACAAGATGTTGTTTTAAAGCTTCCTTCACCTTGCAAATCTGGTGGGAGCAGTAGAATATTTTCAGTTCTATATTTTGATGTAGATTTTAATGATTATAAAAAATTACGTTAAAAATCTTTTTTCTAAACCTTTTTTTGTGTTTAACTCTCACTGGTAGTGGCCTCTGTTTCGAAAAATTTCGTTTTGTTTTTATATAGAATAAATGATATTTTATTTTTAGTAAAGCAATACTTTATGGTAAAATATTTGTTTATTGGCATTTCAATTTTTTTTTTAAATAAAAACCCATTCCTCCTGCTATCAGGAGGAATGGGTCGCAATGATCTATCAAGACATTTTCATCAGCCACTATTGAACGCTTTTTATATCATCTTTGAAATGCCAAATATCAAGAACACATAGATATAGACTCATGTTACACATAAATTTGTATTCATAATAGTAAAATTTTGAAAAATGTCACGCCTTGAAGGAAAAACGACCCATTCCTACCCACCCTCCCCTAGTCATCTTGAACCCTTTTTCTTATTGATTTTCCGTTTCGAATGGAAAAAGCATTTTCATTTTGTTGTAGGTTTCTTTCTAGCCTGACAAACATTTTGTGGTGAGGACGTTACGTTCAGCAAATCTTTCCCTGTACAACTGAACAGCTCTTTTAAAATTTTTCTGGGATTCTCCATAAATTAATAACAATACAACTTTTTCTGCGTGCATTGTTACAAATAATCGAAAATACACGGAAAACTGCTAACTACCCTACTGTAAACACTTGAAAGCGCTAAGTAATACTCGTTTGACTCTTTGATGACAAGTAAACATTATAATAACGCAATTGTTTTCCAGAGAAAGTCCGATCAAATTATGACTAATGTGACTTTGACGTCCTAGTTATTGTTTTTACTTCTGATCATAACTTTTTAATGAAAATAGATAGAGAAAAAATTTTTTTATCGGAAAAATATGTTCTTTTTAAATATGGAAATATACAGGTATGTTCCTGGAAAAAATATTTCATGACGTCACCAACGTAATTTTCGAAATATCTAAAACTTTAATTCTTGGTGCAAAATGCACATCAATCCATGCTTCTTGAACTCCATACTTC
Organism: Anoplophora glabripennis; assembly: GCF_000390285.2. Taxonomy (NCBI): domain Eukaryota; kingdom Metazoa; phylum Arthropoda; class Insecta; order Coleoptera; family Cerambycidae; genus Anoplophora; species Anoplophora glabripennis. The sequence goes on along the minus strand of NW_019417750.1, from coordinate 2,714 downwards.
AAATTTTCAGTAACATTTTTCGTTACCCTGTAATATCATTGGGGCGTCGAGTTGGGACACCCTGTATATCAGTGAATGTGCCATTTACATCCTAGTGGGCACTGTTCAATATAACACAGATGAAAGAGGTTTTTTTAGTCACACGATGCAGTAACTAGTTAATCATTTCAACATACAATGTACGGTACAAATCCATTTCCACCAATATTATGTTAAATTTCGCACAATAGAATATATTTTATTTAAATTTAATTTCTATTAAGGATTCAAAAGCACAATGCAATTCATTCGCTGACTACATAGACCACATTTGTCCCAACGGCATATAACCGCAAATATTTTTCGCACGAGCTGATACAAAAATCAACTTTATTTAAAACTTGGTATAACGAGAGCATGTAAAGCTGTTTTCCTTTTATCTATTATATCCCATTACTTATCTAGATTAATGTAAGTGCTCTGTATAGATTTGGTAATCCATTTATCAAAATTTAATTACAGTAGCCTAAGTGCAATCAGCTCATCATTAAGAATGATAAAAGATTGATATGCGGGTAAATTAGAGACGTAAACTCTAGTTAAGTGGATAATCAATAGTTGAATCAGGCGATCAGCATGTAAAAGGAAGTCAGTTTAATTCGTTTTCTAATTGAAAGGGAGCGAAAATTACGTTCTTCTATGGACGATTTAGTGTCCTACTCTTTGACGTTAATACAGATATATTTATGAATTTATTAACAGATGTGGACAATTCCCTTTAATAGACAGGTGTTCGAAATTAGTTTTATAACGACATATTTTTTCTTTTATGCAGCTATAAATAAAAAAGTTCTTTTGTATCTGGATTCTTGGTGACATTTAGACAGCTATTCAATTAACGTACGGCTGAAGATCGTATAACGTAGTTTATGAAACATTTTTATCTTTATTTTGAAATGACGCAAATTATAATTATAGGTATCATGGTTATTCAATTAAACTGATTCTATTATTTAACTTTCACTGCTACCTTTAATCAAATTAACTTTATTATCATCATAACAGTAGGGAGACTATAGAAATATCTATTGTAGACTATTAAAGATGCATGTCGACTAAAATTTAAAAAAAAAATACAGATAATTTTTTTGAGACTCCTAAAATCAGGTAAGAGATATTTAAACTACTTCATTTTTTATAAATAATAGCTCAAATAAATAATTTTGCTCAAATAAATAATTAAATACAAAATAATTGCATTTTTTTAAATAGAAGCTAGTTATATTTTTGAAACGTAAATGTAGTAAAGCAAATTGCCTGCGACGAATTCAGTAATTATTTTGCTAACATTGCCAATAATATAATATCAAAATTGCCAACTCCAACAACTTACTATAGAAATTATACCGATGACGTCAGCCACAACATATTTTCTTTCCCCTTGTTTCATGTCACGAGGTAGATGAAGTCATAACACATCTTAAGGACATAAAAAGTTGCGATCCCCGCGCTATTTCAGTAAAAATAACGAATAGTATTAAATTCATATTTCCTCTTACTCAGTTACTTAATTTATATCTGTCCCAGAATATTTTCCCTACTTGTCTCAAAATTTCTAAAGTTATACCTATCTTTAAAAAAAAATGATACCAACGATCCATCAAATTACAGACCTATATCGACCATCCCCTGTTTTGCAAAAATTTCCAAAATAATATTGCAAACCAACTTCTTGTATATCTAGAAAATAACAATCTCTTCAGTGCCCATCAGTTCGGCTTCTGAAGTAATATGTCAACTACACTTGCAATAGAAAAGTTAACTTCATTATTTTATAAATAGTGGGTTTGATGAGGGTAAATATGTGTGTTCGATGTTTGTTGACCTCACCAAAGCCTTCGATTGCATCTGTCACAATATACTTATTGATAAATTACAATTTTATAGTTGTACTCGCGAAAGCATGACACTTATTCAGTCGTACCTCTGTCATAGACAACAATACGTTGTTCAAAACAACTATAAATCACAAATCAAAAACGTTAAATTTGAATTACGGAGTAACTCAAGATTCTGTTCTGGGACCACTATTATTCCTATTATATATAATTGATTTTCCTACTTCTGTAAGAAATGACGTGTTCGCGATTATTTTCGCTGATGACACTAACTTATCTAACCAATAATGTTTTGGATGATCTGATGGTGGACATTGCAATAAATGAAGATGATGCAATATATTGGTTCACTTAAAATAACTTATAGGCATAAGTTATTACGCATCTAAGACCGAAAAATTGATGTTCAGCTTGCGCGAAATGGACTATGTAAACAATTCTGATGCAATAACATTTCTAGGAATATATTTGGATCCGAAATTGCAATGGGACAAACACACCTACTACCTCTGCAATAAGATCTCCAAAGGCATCTATTTAATCTGCAATTTAGCAAAATAAATCAAGAAACGTTAATACTGCTTATCATAGCCTTATTCACTCCCGAATATCCTATGTCATCCTGGTTTGGAGTAATTCACCTTCAGCTGATATCGTTTTTGCTACTCAAACAAAAGCCATTCGCATAATCTCGAGTTTAAAATTCAGAGATGACTGCAGAGCACAGTAGATGTCGAACGGTCGTTCTCTTCAGATTAAGATATTTTATCACCGCCGGCCGCGAATAAGTTTCACCGAAACAAGGGTAGAAATTATAACAGCTCTACTAATAAATAT
>NW_019417749.1:24501-43468 GCF_000390285.2 Anoplophora glabripennis | reverse complement strand
GGATGGGGCCCACCTACGAAGGCTGTCCAGGCCTACACGAGATGAGGCAGGATAAAGAGGGATAATCCCCCTCGATCCCAAATCATTGAGGCCAATTTCTAGCCATAGAATAATGGCGCGAATCCGGATCTGCTTAAAGATGCGCGCGATCAGATTGCCTTCCGCACTCCACTTCCCCGGATTTTGCATTCACCGGTACCCGTGCATTGGAATTAGATACGGTCAGTCTAGATGGTCTGTGGTTAGTACTATATTTTCTATGGTCATAGGTAGGAAAGGAGAAGAGTGAAGAGGAGTATACGATATTATATATTTTGTGACGGCGTCTGTAAAGATGTATAACTCTAAATGGCGTGCCATGTAGAAAAAAGGGTGTAAGTAAATCTAACAATTTCTTGAAAAATCCATGTCATCACATAACAATGTAAGTTTGATTTTTTTTGTATTTCTTTATATAATTACTTCAAAACTAATATTAATGTCGGTAACGTTTTTCTATTAGACATATTTTCTACATTTAGGTAAACGGAATTACATATTTCGTAAATTCTAGAATTATAATTATTCATTACCATTCATTTTATTAATACATATTAGTTTTCAACACTACAAATACAGGCAAGGCATATTTTAATTTTTGTATAGTACAAAATTTGTTTAGGTGATTCCTAATAGGTATTTTATATTGAAAATTTATTTGTAAAGTTCACAAAATTCTTTTTGAAATAATTCATCAGTTTATTCATAAAGAGTTATATTGTTCACATCCCAATCCCATTCATGAAGGTGATTTGGTGATTTACTCTTCAGCTTCATAAAATGGATTATGAATTAATTCATGAAAAAATTTGCAATGTAGAACAACTATAAATAAGTAATCTAAAGTATTTCAGAAATCAATTGTTTAAATTATATGAAAAAAAGTTCATATTAACAAATATATTTTTTTTCAAAATACAGAACTGAAGTGGAAGCGGAAAATGATTCAGTAACGTATAATCAGTAAGAAACTCGTAGTACATAATCTGAAAATATTCTTATACATAAAAGTCTTTTTACCAATTATTGTAATTTAACATCATATTGTTTTTGGATTTACCTCGATAACAATTCTTAAACAAGTAAGGTATAGTTTGTGAAATAACTGTTTCATTAAACCTTTCCGAAAACACCATATTTCCATATCTGTCTAGAAAAGAGAAAGTTTACCTTTCAATTGCACTAACTTTAAACATCTTAGTAGCAATTAATTTAGTTTAGAAATAAACAATAAAATAGACAATTATTTTCAGATTTTATTGAATTTTCCATTATTAAATTGCTTCATTCCAGCCTAAATATTTTATTAAGTAATTACTAACTCAATATTTTTTCTAGTTTGACGATAGGTGTCAGATATTTCGCAACTATCACTCATAAAAAATGAAATATGTATGTCATAGAGATTTTCTTAGCAAGCGGTAAACAATCCCTGTTTGGCATTGCTTTTGAAATTTGTAATAAAAATGTACTCTCCAGAAATCTATATAAAATTTCATACATGCATTGAAAAGGGAAATAACAAATATTTGAGAAATTAATTATTTCTAATCATTTAAAACACATTGTGTACTGGTACCACAAAAATTAGTCCATTTGTGTTATAAGTCACACCCAGTAAGGATCTGTTAGATTTTGTTCCCTAAAAACATTTCTAATAGTAATGCTTCCATGAGATTAATGTGCTTTATGAAGCTTTAACTTCTCAGTTTTTACTTTGTACTTTCAATGTGCATATAAACTGTTTTTTGAAAATTAATTTTGAAAACTGCAAAGTAGAAGACTAAAAGGAAAAATTGAAAAATTCTTCCAATTTCTTGAGTTTCTGTTTCTTTGAAAAATAGTATCTTAATCATTATCTTGTGTACTTTTCAACTCTGCTCAATACTTTGTTAAGATTATTCTCTATTGGCATAAGGTCAATTTGAATGAAGTATTGGAACCGGTAGTAGCTACCTTGCTTTCAGAGCAATTTGCTTGAACAATTTTGGTTTATTGAATCATAAACAGCTATGAGCAACTTATAAAAGGAATAACTCTGCAGAGAATACATTTTGATGGTATGAAGGATTTTTAAATAGGCATTTCGGTACCTAATTAAAAACTGAAAAGGAGAAAGTATAGATTACTTAATAAAACAGAAAAACTTTGTATACTCTTATTTTTCACTTGATGCGATTCACTTTTCAACTTTTCGCTCTCACTTTTCGGATCATAAAAATCATCAAACAGAAAATATTACAAAAAGTGAAAAGTAAGGATTGAAAGGGTAAAACTAACCTTTCTCACGACGGTTTAAACCCAGCTCACGTTCCCTATAGGCAGGTGAAAGTTGATGATGATGATGAAAAGTACTTCGAAAAAACAGACCCCTGGTGTCTGCAAATATTAGAAATGGTACCTAGTTAATAACATTTCTAAAGGTTTGTAAGGAATTTGGAACAAAGCAAACTTAAAAGTATTAAAAAAAAATAAGATATTTGGGATAAGGAGAAACTGCAATACATTTATCCATTTATTTAATACTTTCATTGAACATAATTGTGATATTTAAATATTTCTGTTAGTTTCGAGTTAGTTCTTGATTGCTGTTCAAACAAAATGGAAGACTTTTTTTTAAATATACACTGCCACTTGTCGGCATATTTGTAAATCAATTTAGTGAACTTTTACTGCTATCTAGATAAATTAGTTTGTCAAAGTTTCTCTGAGATATTTAAGAAAATTTAATATTTTCTAATTTCAACACCGTGATCTGGAAAATGAAGTAATCAATTCAACTAAAATTGTAGTAATCAATATGATCACAAGTGAAGAATATTATTGAGAATGACATTGTATATTTGATGTACTTTTTCATGATCTGATCTTTGCCAAAAATATAGTAAAAAAATAGGTTAAAATTGTTGTTCAAATTATTTTTGAACATGATTGTTAATAAAAGCGTGATTTGTGAGTAATTTGTAAAAATTACATTTCAGTAAGAATCATCATAGAAATAGATAAAAATACTTTACACACATTATCTTTTCAGACATCATGTTTCTGTACAATTTGACCCTTCAAAGAGCTACGGCTATAACACATGCAGTGCATGGAAACTTTTCGGGAACAAAAACCCAAGAAATTGCAATATCAAGAGGTAAAAGTTTGGAGCTTTTACGTCCAGATTCAAACACTGGCAAAGTACATACTCTTTTAACGATAGAGATCTTTGGAATTATTCGATCTTTGATGGCATTTAGGCTAACAGGAGGAACAAAAGATTATGTTGTTGTGGGTTCTGATTCTGGAAGAATTGTAATATTGGAATATATCGCAGCTAAAAATATATTTGAAAAGGTTCATCAAGAAACATTTGGAAAATCCGGAACTAGAAGAATAGTTCCAGGACAGTATTTAGCAACAGACCCTAGAGGAAGAGCTGTTATGGTTGGAGCAATTGAGAAACAAAAATTAGCATATATATTGAATCGTGATGCGCAAGCTAGGTTAACTATATCTTCTCCGCTAGAAGCTCATAAAAGTAATACATTAGTGTATCATATGGTTGGTGTTGATGTAGGTTATGATAATCCCATATTTGCATGTTTGGAAATTGATTACGAAGAAGCTGATTCAGATCCTACGGGTGAAGCAGCTCAAAAAACCCAACAGACTTTAACCTTTTATGAACTTGATCTTGGACTCAATCATGTTGTTCGAAAATATTCAGAACCCCTTGAGGAACACGCAAATTTTCTAGTTACTGTGCCAGGCGGTGATGATGGTCCATCAGGAGTATTGATTTGTTCAGAAAATTATCTTACTTATAAAAATCTTGGTGATCAACATGATATTCGTTGTCCTATTCCAAGAAGAAGAAATGATTTGGATGATCCAGAAAGGGGAATGATTTTTGTTTGTTCAGCAACTCACAAAACTAAATCGATGTTTTTCTTCCTTGCCCAAACTGAACAAGGAGATATTTTTAAAATAACATTAGAAACCGATGAAGATATGGTCACCGAAATAAAATTAAAATATTTTGATACAGTACCTGTTGCAACAGCGATGTGTGTTTTAAAAACTGGATTTCTGTTTGTGGCCTCTGAATTTGGAAATCAGTAAGTTTTTTTTTATTTTAAGAACCATAATTTTTTTTACAAATTCACGTCCAATGTATAATGTATTAATGTAAATAATTGTTAATAAAACTTTAGATATTACCTAAGTAAAAACATTAGATATCTACTTACTAGAGTATTTGATCTGTTAAATTTTCTGTCACCAAGAAAATAATGATAGTTGACGATTTGTCTACTTTTCCCATATTATTTCATAAGAATATGATTGATATTTTAAAAGATTTGCTGATATAGTGTATACTAAATGTCTCGGTGTCCCTGGATAAATTTTACCCGAGAACAAAATCACTCAGTATAATTATAAATTTTGTTTCAAACTTTATCATCACTATTTCATCATCAATATAAAAATATATATACCGAAAATTATAAATATCTATCTATTCTCGTTTGATAAAATATTTCTATAAGGGGTGTAGCATGTTTAATATACATTTTTGAACATATATTGGCAACAACTTTTTTTTGCCATTTTCACAACACCTACTCGGGGTCACCATGTATATTTCCAATAACCTAATAACATTTTGTCTTTAACATGTATTGTTATAATTTTTTTAGCTACTTATATCAAATTGCACATCTGGGCGATGATGATGATGAGTTAGAATTTAGTTCGGCCATGCCGTTAGAAGAAGGTGATACATTCTTTTTTGCACCAAGACCTTTACGAAACCTTGTTTTGGTAGATGAATTAGAGTCTCTTTCTCCAATTCTTTCCTCCCGCGTGGCTGACTTAGCAGGAGAGGATACCCCACAGTTGTATATGATGTGTGGAAGGGGACCACGATCGTCTCTTCGGGTACTTAGGCACGGGTTGGAAGTATCTGAAATGGCCGTATCCGAATTGCCTGGTAACCCCAATGCTGTTTGGACTGTGAAACGCAGGAGCGATGGTGAGAATTAAATTTTTGAATAGAAATAGAAATATTTGTTTGAAGACATCACTCACTGTAAAATATGAGGCAAGAGAATTTAATAGGCTTTTACTAGTCATTTAAAAATTTAGAGAGTACAGTTATTATTTTTCATTTTCAGTTTTATTATTTTACAAAATATATATATATTTGTGGCAAAATTGGTGAAATATTGGTAATCAATTGACTATAGTTGTATTTTTTATTTCCATTTACCGCCACAGGTATATGCTCTACAGTGCAGTGACTGGTTAGAACTTTATTTCGTATTTCTCTATTTGTAACAATTAAGAAAAAATTTGACCAAAGTAGTTTGTTAAAGTAGTAAAACCACAGTGTATACAGATTGGCTGTTTCACTTTATTGTTGACACTGAGGTTTTTAAGTTAGATTCGGTCACCTTGATTCAGTTCATAGTACATATACAACCACTGATTGGTATAGAATTAAGATAACTAGTAAATTTTTTGTTTGTTCAATTTAAGAGCAATTTCTGGTCTGTATAAGTTGTGTTACAGCATTATTTTGTAAATCAAGCAATGGTTTAATGGTAATCAGATGAAATGTAATGATTACATTTGCATAATATAGTGAATAATTTCCCGATCGGAAATTGAAAATCTTCCTTTGTTTAGGAAATTTTTTGAAAAATGTTGAATTTTCAGATTGGATTTTATTTTTTTGTGACTGTTACAATAGAGAATCAGATTTATAGATAACGTTTCGTCTTTTAGGAACCATCATTAATTTTTTTAAATTCAATCTTATTAATATTTGTATTTCATGTACATATTTTTTGCAACTTTATGAACGAAAATTTTAATAAAGTTACAAATAATATCTTTATACAGAGTTAGTCAAAAGTATGGAAACATCCAAAAATCTCAGCGGGAAAGCATTTTTGGGATAAATGGTGAGGACATGTCTTTGCATTTTTCACGCTGCATCCGATGGTAACCTTGATCTTGAAGTCAAGGTCATGGTTCAAGATCAAGTCATTTTTTAATGGCTACTCTCCTTTTCCACCCCAGAAGTGGAAAGAGCAGAAAATTTTGCATCCAGTTCAAGGCCGAATGTTGATTTTTGCTGTAATTTTTTATTTTTAACTCGGGAATCAGATAAAGTGACAGTCTTTGAGTAGATACCTGATGTTACTCTTTAGTGACCTTAATCTTGAGATCACTAAAAAACTGTTTCCTTCTATTCCATCGTTGAAAATAAAAAATGACAGTCGAAATAATCACTTGACTTCTACCTGACCTTGACCATTGACCTTCAGGTCACGTTTAAAATCATAATAACTTGTAGAATTCTACGTTCCTTATTTCTAATGTCGAAATAAGGTGTTGCTACTCAAAAAAAACTATATGACCTTGACATGAAGGTCACTAAGGAGTACCATCAGGTATCTACTCAAAGACTGTCACTTCCATAGTTAAAAATAGAAAATTACTGTAAAAGTCAACATTTGACCTTGAGCTGACTTTGACCGTTGACCTTGAGATTGCGGTCAATGTCATTCGGATACAGAATTTTCTGCACTTTTCACTTTCGGGGTTGAAAAAAAGGGTCGCTATTTAAAAAACCGACTTGATATGAAATAAAAACTACAAAATTTGTTTTCCGAGTATTTTCAAGACGAGTAATTTATATTCTAATGTACATCATAATACATTTTCCAATCTGAAACAGTAGCAGATGATGCACTATTGGGCAGATAGACAATTAAGAATCCAACTAGTGTAAATATAAAATTGATCACACAGAAAATCTAATTGATACTTTATTTGGATGAAAAGGACCTTAATAATGCATTTTCTATTTTTCTGCTATTTTTTAAACTATCACAAAATCAAAATTAAAATGTGTATTTCTTCGGAAAGTTATTATTCGCCAAATTATGCAACATTACCCCAATTTATCCATTTTTCTGAGATAAGAATGACGTCACATCTGGTTTGAAACCCTGTATATATCATTTTCACTTTGTTTTTGATTCTGAAGTAGTAAAATAATATAAATTAAAAAAATACATATCTATAGTCCAAGGGTCGGCAACTGGCGGACCGCGGAAGGTAAAATACTGGACCGCCAAAATTTTTTTGAAAGTATAAATTACTCAAATAAATTATTTTAAAAATGTTTTTTTACTTTTAAGTGCCAACCTTATCATTTTTTCTAGTATTTTACAATTGTGTGTGTTTTGAGTTCTTAATGGTTAGTAAGCAGATTAAATTTGAAATATCAATTTTTTTTCTGGACCTCGTTAAAAATTTTTAAAAGTATCCGGACCCCACCTAAAATTACTTGCCGACCCCTGCTATAGACTATCTAGCTGAATGAATTTGGAAAATTAATGCCCAGTTTTTTAATCTTCATTTTTTTGTGATCTCTTATTTAATAAAGCAAATTATAATTCAGATATGCGTTGGGTGTGTTATAACAGGCACGACTCTTGTAACTGCGGAGAGTATACAGGGTGGTCACTTTTAAGGTGTACATCATTATTATCTCCAGAACTAGAAGATTTACAGGATTGAATAAATTACAGTCAAGTTTTCAGTTTTTTCAGCTTATTTCAGGAACTTTTCTCCAATTTCTTTTCATAATCTGAAAATATACAACTTGTAGCCAACCTCATAAATCTTCTGTTCAGGAGATACAAATTGTGTACACCTTAAAAGTAACTACCCTTTATACCTATTTAATAAATAAGTTACAAAGGCAGAGGAAAATATGTCCAATTAAGGTAACATTTGATCTGTCTTGTGATATTTTAAGAACTTGCTGTGTATGAGCGATAACATTTTTGTTGCAACACTTCACATTAAAGGCAAGATTTATTTTTTGATTACAATTTTTAATTTTTATAAAACTTTTAAGTAAAAATAGTCACACTGATAGTTAATTTGGAATACTGAAAAACAGTTTGGATACCATTGATTTTCTTAAAATGGTGATACTATTATCTTTCCATATTCAACTTTGATATGAAAATATTTAGTAAATAATTATAAACATTGTTATTACGTAGTAAAACACTCTTTTAATAAGGCCTGGCTGTTGAACATTTACCAACACCAGTGCTTTTTTTATTTCAGATGCTGCTCTGTTGCTTGCTGAGGTGATAAACTAGGTAAGTGTGAAGAATGATAAACTGGGCATAAGGTGATCGAAATATCCAAGTGGAAATGAATAAAAAATATTTGTGATATTTATTTTATAAGTATCCTTGTTTATTTAATAATAGTTCTTTATTGGTATTTAGCACAATAATACATCATACTCATATCAAATGGCCATCCACCGAAGGCCAGAATACTCTATAAATATTCTGATTTATGAAACATCGAAAAAAAATTATACTGTACTGAAAATTATAACAATTTTATTTAAAAAAGTATTTTAACAAGACTTTTATGCTGTATAATTGTGATTCAGTGAGGAAATTAAAGTGGTCAAATTTTGATAATGTAACTTGGGGCCCATATTGTTGTTTAGGGGATGATTTCTAGGCCCATGGAGAATTTCCGTGGCAAAAAAAAATTTAACAAAATTTGTGAAAATTAAAATGTGGCCGATCTTGAAATCTTCAAAACGATTGTGCATATACAGGCTGTTACAAATTCGCTTCTCACTACAGGGTAAGGTAAACGGTAAGAAGTACGAACTAGTTTAAATGAGGGCAAAGTTGCGTAATCAAGGGATCAACATTATGTCTCTAAAAAATCAAGGCTAACATGAATAGTTTTCCATATTTAAAAAAAAAAAAAAGAAATTTTAGAAATCCGATTTTTCATTTCGGCCTTGTTTGAGGTAATATTGAAAAAAGAACACTTATATGTAATGTTTCATCTTTCCAGGACCATCATGAACTTTTTTTTAAGTACGACCTTGGAAATTTTATTACATTTTTTGTAAACCTTTATGACCCCCCAATACTGTACTACCTCAGCCAGAACCAGATTCAGATGTTTTGTCTCCAAAAATTCATCTTCAATGTATTTGTTCCAAATTTATCTAAACTTTTTATTTAGATCCCTATGTTTATTGAATCACACTCTAAGTATCGTTAGACTCTGTGAAATCCAATTAGTTATTTAAACTATTATTTAAAGTGAAAAAACACATAAATTTGACGCTTATTCGCAATTTTCCAACTTAGCGTCACTTCTTTCGAGTTACTTTTTGATATTATCATTTTCACATTCAAACTCAAATTCGACTGGAGTACTACCAGTATAAAATATACAAGCAGTACTTATAAATAGGTTATGTGATACTAAGTAAAAAACATCATCAACGGCCGCTACTGATAGTTTAATAAAGGTAAATATTCATACATTTGCGTAAACTGTGAAAATCATTCTGAAATCATAAAATCTCATGCTAACAGCACACAAGTGTGCATTTTGCGCGATATGAAGTAGTTAACTGGATGTGCGCTTTCTACAGGCAAAGTTTTAAGGGGGCTACAGTACTTTGAAGGTACGACTCTAAAGGTGTTCAGTGTTCTCGAAATTTGTAGAATGAAATTAAATTTTGGAGTTCTATTATTTTGTTCTCGAGATAGACTTTTTGTCCTTTTGATGGACTTTGATACCATGCATTGTTTCGAGTAAAATTGATTTTGGAAAAAAAATTCTAATGCATCCAATAATACTTTTAAATGACTGAAGGTATTTCTCAGGAGCACACACCAAGGGCTCTTATAACTCTCTTCGAAAACAATTTTGAATCGGTTTATTAAGGGCCGAAATCTCCAAAATTTTTTGATCAAGTCGTATCAAGATGGGATTTTTTGCATTCGCTTTCTAAAATTATGTGGAAAAAATTTATCAAACTATGTTTTGTATAATGTTTTTCAGCTAAATTGCATTTATGCAATGCAAAGTATTTTTTAAAGTCACTTCATAACTCGGTTAATAATGCCTGGAATGGACTCAAATCAGGGTCCTGGGGCTTTTCGAGGTCGTTGATTCCGAATAAGTCCTTCAAATTGGTCTATCGCCGACCTGAAGCTTAGGATTGATGATGAACGTCATCTCCAAGGCTTCTCTTGAATTTCATTCTTAAATGCAATGAGACTTGACACCTGGAGGTTTTTCGGGTTGCTGATTCCTAATCTGACGTCGGCGAGCATCCCCGGACACCTGGTGCACTGGAACCTGGACATGGACGTTATCTCCGGAAGTTTTCCTGTAAAATTCGCGTAAACGAGCCGAAAATCGCATCAGGGGGTTTTTCGAGGCGCTCTTCTTGAAATCATCTTATAATATGCCCCTATCCGGGCCCTATACGTCAGTTGATGATGAAAATGATATTTAGTAGAATATTTTCAAATTTAAGTTAATAGCTGATTAGATTAGGATAAAATGGTGTTAGATTATATTTGAGTTAAATTAAATTGAAGTTAAGAGTAGGTTAGAAATGGCAATTGATTTCGAAATAAATGATTTTGATTTGTTTTTGAAACAACACTTGCATACATTGCGACATTCATTAAATTTATTCCCTCTATTTGCATCTTGCATACTTTAAATGAGATCAACAATTCCAAACAAGTTATTGCAGTATTAATGGCAGTCTCAAATATATCGAAGTTCCAGTGCACCAGGTGTCCGCCGATGCCAGATTTGAAAAGAGCGCCCCGAAAAAAAACAGTGTCGAGTCTCGCTGCATTTAAGAGTGAAATTCAGGAGAAGCATTGAAGATGACGTTCGTCATCAATCCTAAGCTCCATGGCGGCGATGAATCAATTTGAAGCTCATATTCGGGATCAGTGACCTCGAAATGAATTTTTTCTAAGTGACTAAAAAATGCATTTTGCACTGCACAAATGCAATTTGGCCGAAAAACAATACAAAGTTGATACATTTTTTTCATATAATTTTAGGAAACCAAATGCAAAAAACCCCATCTTGATACGACTTGATCGAAAAATTTCGGAGGTTCAGTGCTTTATTTCCTCGACTATATTTTTTAACATAGTTTCTAGTGACACCTGATTTGGGGTCTTACATTTTCTTAAATTGAGCTGTTAAAATATTTTTTTTTAAGGGACCTTTTTTTATGAAAAAAATCTTTCTTTTTATGATAATACTACCCACAAGGGTAGTTTCTACTCCCACCCCTTCTGACATATTTCGAAATCAAATTTTAGGATGATTTTTCTACCCATCTTGTTAATAATACTGCACTATTATAGGACAATCACAGATTATGAAATAACTGACTAAAAAAATAAATATTTACCAAAGAAGGCACCAATTCAAGATATTAACCTAAAACTATAATAGGAGTGTCTCCTATCATATTGTATATTTTCTACTGTACCTAACATTAAGAAAAACACAATGTTTGAAGAGGCAAAATCATAGTTTCATTCATTTGTTCTTACAAATTTTGGATATTATAAAAACCATCCTCAGAGCTGTACTTTCAAGGGGAGTAATTTAGGAGCTATGTTTATTAGAACTTTTTCTTATTTTTAAATAGAGAATTTAATTAAGAAGTTTGGTATGCTAATTATGGAACATCCTGTATAAATATTTTCAAAATGTACCTAAAAGATTTATACGTCTGAGTAATAAGGAAAGTACAGAATTAATAAGAAAAGTATTCAAAATATAGAACATATTGTGTTTGAAATGAGTATCTACATTTATCAAATTAATATAAAGGCTATCTGTGAATTTTAAACTTTGGGGTTTATATTAATGTAAAGTATTACTGAAAGAATAAAAGTGTGTAAATTTTGTTGGAACATTTTTTCAAAACATAAATATTCTTTGTATTAGGTTAAATGATGAGTTTTTGTCCGTGTTTCACCTGAATCAGAGTGATTACAATTAACAAAACTGATTAACTTTTTATTTATGTCTAAAGCCTGGTTTGGTAAAAAAAAGATCCTGGATTTTATATTTTTTTGTTCCAGATGAATATGATGCTTATATTATTGTCTCCTTCATAAATGCAACTCTGGTGTTATCGATTGGTGAAACTGTTGAGGAAGTAACTGACAGTGGATTTTTAGGAACAACGCCCACTTTGTCTTGTTCAGCTTTAAGTGATGACGCCCTTGTACAGGTACAATATATTATATTTTTGTAAGAACCGAAATGAATCGGTAAAATGTAGATTTACTGATATTTTATAATTTAATGGTTACACTTTTCGTCAAAACTTCATTTCAATTACTTAATTAATTTTTATGTATCTTTTATACCGAGTTCTTGAAACAACTAAGTTTGCCTTAAAACTAACAAAAATATATTTTTTACTGACCAATTAAACGAACATTTTTTTTTTAAATAAAAAAACTTAAAACAAAGATATATTAGGTAAATGCTGTATTAACAATAATATTAAACAGAATTGTGACCTAAATTTACCAAGTTTTAAAAGTTCTTATAAATTTAATACCTGATTTCACAATTTTGTAGCAAACAGTTGTTGCATGTGATCTGTGAAATATTTGTTTTTTATGCTATGATGTGGTTGGACATCCCATTTTATTACTTATCTATATTATAAGTAATAGAAAGTTAATGTCCTAGATAAACAACATATTCATAGTACCAGATGTGGTCTCTAGTACTGCCACTTTTGGGTCTCCCATATATGTTACAATCGGTTTATAAATATTTTGGAGTGTTACTTCGCCATTACGTTGATTTCACTCGTGTAATTTACATGATTTCAGGTGTACCCTGATGGTATAAGACACATTTGTGCCGATAAAAGGGTAAACGAATGGAAGGCTGGGAAAAAATATATCGTAAAATGTGCAGTCAATCAGCGGCAGGTTGTTATCGCTTTATCCGGTGGAGAACTGGTTTACTTTGAAATGGATCCGGTAAGTTTAATTCTACAGGATGCTTCGTGGTGAACTGTATAATCTTTGATGACAGAATCCTGGGTATACAGAATGATTTTAGAACTTATTTTGACCATGGTTTTTGAAACTTTTATGGAGATTAATTTATTTTTGGCGTACACCACATACCATTAAAGGTCAGTCAATTTTCATTAGTAACTGTAAAGTCTATTAAAGCCCAGTAAGAAGTCATGGTGCTATTCATACCCAACTGCAGTATGAAAATATTAACTGTTTCTAGCCAAAATAATATCAAAAAATTAATAAAAAAAAAAAAACATTACCAGAATTTCATTGTTCAAAAGTTAATAAAAATGAGATAAAACAAATCAAATGCGTTATTTTGGATTTTTTTGTTGGTATGTTGGTTATTAAACAGTTTTACCAGTATTACAGGAAATTTAATTTTAAAAATTTCTTTACTATTACAAATTTTTCAAAAAAATAACGGTTTTTGAGAAAAATCAGGATTTTGTGAAACAGCGTCCATACTAATTGAATCGGACAAAAAAAGTATGTAGTTTTACGACTAGTAGGCCGTGATTTCATATGTCAATTTTGATGTTTCAACGGTACATCCCAGAAAAAAATGTTACATAAATCTGCATATTTTAAGATCTACACGTGCTTGCCTCTGTGTCGGTAGAGTTATGAATCACCCTGTATACTTTTAGTACACTATACGAAATAGTAGGATCATATTCGATGCAAAGTAATAAATCATTGCTTGTCAAGGGATCCAGTACAATACGGGTTTAAGGGGTTTAGAAATTGAATAATTTCTTTATACATTATGAAGGGACGAAGGGATCAGTTCACGTCTACTATTTATTTTAAATGTAATTTATTATAAATCCAATTTGTTTTTTAAATTCCACATAATGTACTACATTTTACCTCTACGCGCCACTGTTGTTTACTTGTTGGTGGTCTCTGATTTATGACCAAGCTCCCCAGGTTAGTGCTTCACATATAACCGACCACTTCGTACACTCGATGCACCTAGGGGACTACAGCTACTACCAGAACATAGTGCGTATGCAGCGGTATTTCAGATTTTACATTTAATTTTATTTTAAATTTGAAATGGTTCATCTTAAGTCTCCTAAAACTGATGACATGATTTTCCTTTGATAAAAGACCGACAATTTGCATCGAATACGATCCTACTATAGAACAATATTGAATTTATTATTTATTAAAAAAAAAAATTGTGAAGTTTTTGGAGAGACCACACAAGAATACAAATTTTTCCAGTATGGTCCTGGAAATTTAGAATTCTGACTTCAAGGGCCTGTGGTGTATAATGTATACCAAAAATTCAAAAATCATTTTGCATTACCCTAAATTTTGACCTAGGACATTATTAAGTTATCATTCTGCTAGCCTAGATTACTAGATTGCCTCACTTTTGCCATTTCGATATGATACATCTTCATGAAACACTTTATAATCTTATTTCTATTTAAAATATAACTATAAATATGTATATATAGGCAAAAAATCTGCTGTAAAAGTAGGGAAAATATTTCAAAATTGATTCTTTGAAGAATTAAAAAAAAAAGTATTTTTTTCATAAGCTTCATTTTACAAATATATTGTATGATTATAAAACTGACATTTATATGATAGACTTCTGAGTGAAGTGAGTTTCCAAAAATATTAATACTAATATAACCTCCCACCTTCATATAAATTATTTTTTCAACATTTCTACATAAAGTACCTACACACCTTTGCCCGTGATGAAACATTATTTATAGGTAATTTCCCATAAATTTGAGGAAACTTTTACATAAGAACACCTTAATTGTGTGCAATTTTGCATCATACTGCATTATCTAACTGATATCAATATCTCTTAGCTCTGCAGCGGTGCTAGATAAAAACTTTCTTGTCGCCTTCGTTGTTACTTCTATAGAGCAATGAAGTGAATCAAGAAAGTACAATATTAAAGAAAAAAAGTTATACAATTAACAATAGGGATGGGTTGAAGTAAAATTAAGGTGATTATTTGAATTATACACAAAAATAAAATTGTTGCAACATAAGTCTGACCCCCTTGTGTCAACATAAAGTAGAATAAACTGATGATAAAGCAGTAAGTAAAAGAAATAGATACTACTATGATATTTACTATATTTTAATTTTTCAGTATTGGAGTTAAATACTAAAGTAAGAGCGCAAACAACAGACGCTCGGCGGCCAACAATTTTTTACTGTTTTTAAGGTAGATTTTTTATTGGGTATCACCAAAAGCATACCCATTAGTGGAACATTACTTCATTCTATTATTTTTTTTTATTAATAATTTTCTAGGATATCCTCTGTGAGAGGTATCCTATAAAACAGTTCTTTTACACTTGTTGATACATTTTTTTATAGTGATCTTCATAATAACAGGATTCTCATCCCGGCTCATTTTAACCGTTGAAATGTCTACTTTAAAATGGTCTATATATTTCAATATTTTATATTAGAAAAAATTGGTTTTCCGCGATTTTCTCTTAAAATTTGAGGTTATGTTGAAAAATGTCGTGTATAAAAGTTATCCATTTTTTTATAATCTACAACTTTTGTGTAAACACTTTACGCTAGGAAGTCGTATTTCTCCAAAAATCGCAAAAATTAATTTTCAACCCCTAAACACCATCCTAATTTCACAATTTCCCTTTATCTTGAGGTCAATTTTTGTTTTTTCTATTATTTATAACCCAAACTAAATTTTCCCACTGGTCCTTACCTGTTAAAGTTTTTTTTTAGCCTTCAAAATCTGCTTTGGCATCAGCCTAATATCTATGATATTAACTTCATTAACCTCTAAAATTAACATTTAGTAATTAAACAATTAGTTGCAAAAAACAAGCGAAATTAGTAAAAAATTGTTGAGGCAATAATTTCACGGTCAATTGAATCGGCGTTTGGCACACATGTTGGTCATTGGATTGACCGTCTTTTCCATAAATTTCATCAGCATCCATCCCTATTTGCAATAATAATAATAATAATAATAATAATAATGGTCAATTTTCAGAAACTGATATTTCCGGGTTCGACCTATATTTTACAGTTAACAAATTAGTGAAAAATGATTCTCTAGGTACCTTAAATTATAGGTAATTTAATTGCCTACAGCATAAAATAACTAATATTCCGATAGGTCGTCTAGATTTTTGTGTAAGTAACAGTAAAAAGTGTAAAAACATGTAAATTTTCCACTTACTTGCAATTTCCCAACTTAGCGTCACTTCTTTCGAGTTATTCTCAAAATATATATTCTCAAAATTTAAAAGATGAGTTTATGATAAATTGAATATTGCTACTAGCAGCAAATAATCCTTTATTCTAGCCAAATATCAAACAAACCCAAATCTTCAAAACATCCCTATTTGTGAGTTACTAAAATTATTAATAATATTTTTATTGGTTATTAGACTGGTCAGCTGCATGAATGTAAGGAAAGAAAACGCATGAACTCGGACGTTGTTTGTATGGCGCTTGCTAATGTACCTCCTGGTGAACAGAGATCCTGGTTTTTAGCAGTGGGACTAGCCGATAGCACTGTTCGAATAATCTCATTAGATCCTAGCGATCGTTTAGCTCCAAGATCTATGCAGCCGTTACCCGTATGCGCCGAATCTCTGTGCATTGTTGAAATGGGATGTACAGATAGAGATTCAGACAACGCAGCAGCTGCTAGTACTACGAGTACATTGTATCTGAACATTGGTTTACAAAACGGTGCTCTATTACGTACAGTGCTCGATCCCGTTACTGGTGACTTGACCGATACGAGAACTAGATATCTGGGTTCGAGACCAGTTAAACTGTTTCGCATTAGAATGCAACAGTCAGAAGCAGTTTTGGCAATGAGTAGTCGGTCTTGGTTAAGCTACTATTACCAAAGTCGATTCTATTTAACTCCTTTATCGTACGAAAGTTTGGAATATGCCTCAGGCTTCAGTTCGGAACAGTGCCCTGAAGGTATCGTGGCTATATCGACAAATACTTTAAGAATCTTGGCTTTGGAGAAATTGGGCGCAGTTTTTAATCAGGTGTCGTTTCCTCTAGAATATACACCGAGAAAATTTATCATACACCCCGAAACCAATAATTTATTAATACTGGAAACGGAACACAATGCTTATACGGAGGATACGAAAAAACAAAGACGTTTGCAAATGGCGGAAGAAATGAAGGAAGCGGCGGGTGAAGAGGAGCAGGAATTAGCTAAGGAAATGGCAGAGGCATTTTTAAACGAAGATTTACCTGAAAACATATTTTCAGCGCCCAAAGCCGGCCATAATATGTGGGCCTCTACTTTAAGGATAATGGATCCGGTGCAAAGGTCCACGTATAAACTAATACGTCTAGAACAGAATGAAGCGGCGATGTCGCTAACCCTTGTTAAATTTCACGGGCAGCCAGAACACCAGTGGTTTCTTGTTATGGGCATAGCCAAGGATTTTCAGCTTAATCCGCGACAGTGCTTGGTAGGATTTTTGGATACTTACAAAGTTGATGTAATGGGAAGAGAGTTGGAGTTAGTTCATCGTACGGTTGTTGACGAAGTACCGATGGCTTTATGTTCCTATAACGGAAGGCTCCTTGCTGGTGTGGGGAAAATGTTGAGGTTATACGATTTGGGTAAAAAGAAACTTTTGAGGAAATGTGAAAATAAGGTAAGTCTACCATTATATAAACACGACTAAAGAAGTTTATACAGGGTGAACCTTAAGCATGTAACATATATTTTAATTTAGTATGTATATTTTTATCCTGTAACAGAGCTTCAGATGAGGACACAAATCATCGAAGAAACTAACATAAATGAATATTATTATATATCGATGTATTCGCAATGGTTCCCGCTAGTGAGTGAGATAAATTTCAATGCTCATGAGAACAGAAGAATAATTTAAATAAATGCCAAAGTTCCTCAATTTTAACCATACTGTTAGTCTGTCAATATATTGCATTTACGATGGAAGTAGGTCAGGCACAATAACCAAACTACTTCACTCACTAGAACGGACACCTAGGATCATTTGTATTTAATTTTCAGATTACTATTTATTAATAATTCTATAATTTGTGTCGTCAAGTAAAATGACAACATTTTACACACGACTCCATTTTTATTATACAGGGTGATTCAGTCATAATGTCATTAATTTTAAGAGCAGATAGAGAAAAATGAGTATAATACGATGGCGTGATTAAAAAAAAAATAAATGCATATTTAAGCTGAAAAAAAATATTTTCAAATCATTATTTAACCCCCTTTTCAGGCTGTTACTGACCGGCTGACATCAGCCGGCTACGATATGAACAAAGCGACCTAGATGCAATGTTGCCATATTTATATATTTTCGCACATATAAAGACAATAAATAAACGGTTTGCTCACGTCAGCCAATAATAATTTAAAATGCTATAAATTATTTTTTATTTATGCAATCAACATATTAAATTGTTATTGTTGCCCAGCAAGAACCTCGAGGTCTGAGCATGCCTTGCCAAAAATCAGTTTTTATTAGCATCATAATTTTAATATTTTAACAACATTTGCTGTAAGCCCGAAGGGGAAGGTTTTCAAACAATTCTACTAAAAATTAGTAACGCGGCCCATTCAGATGTTCAGGTAGAAAATGCGGCCCAATTAAACGATCGCCATTGACATTGACACCGAATCTCCTCTGAAAGCTATACCACCGACGAGTAGTGTGCGGGTAGTAGTGTGTTTCATCTGACCAAATGTGACTATTATGGCTGCAAAGAAATTAGCTGTTTCACTTTAAATAAGATTTAATATTGAAGTTACAAAACCCCAAAAGTTCAAATAATTTAAATTTCATTTCATAACCATTTCAATTTCGTTACAGAAATAATGTCATAAAAAACCAACACTCACTAGATAAATTATAAAGAGAGGATAAATTGTATGCAGTATTTAAATATTGACTGCAATTAGAAGAGAGACTTGTATATTCCATAAAAAAACA
>NW_019417749.1:0-23734 GCF_000390285.2 Anoplophora glabripennis | reverse complement strand
AAATGAAATAGACCTCTGAGTTTGGAAACCGATATTAAGAAAACGTAGGGGCAAAAAATTTGAAATTTGGACCATATATAGCCTCACTATTACTCTATTGTGTGCTAAAATTTCAGTTGGTTTCGTTATCCCATTTGTTAGTTATTAATAAAAATGTTGAAAAAATCACGGTTTTCTGCATATAAAATTATTGGTACCTCTCACTTTAACTCGTCTTAATTTTTTTGTTAACTGATAAAAAAAATCCAATTTTTACTAACGATAAGTTGAACCATTGTCTTTAATATTGTAAAGGTCATTTGTCTCAAAAGGTCTTCTTTTTTTATTTTTAAGTGAAACATAAGGGAGTGCTATCTCCGTAAATATGGCATTCTTTAAAAAAAGAAAAAACTGACAGGTAGCAAATAACTGTAAACAACAATTTGAAAAAATATGTTAAAATAATACAGTTATAAATATGATATTCTTAAAAACAGTATCGGTATGGTCAATTGCGTTCACGGTCCGATGCAGAGTATACAGTATAGCCTTTATAACTGTATTATTTTAACAAATTTTTTCAGATTGTTGTTTACGGAGATAGCATCCCCTTCTGTTTTGCTTAAAAATAAAAAAAGAGCTTTCGAGACAAATGACCTTCACAGTACTAAAGACGATAGTGCGACTTATAGTCAGTAAAATTAGAATTATTTTTGTCTAATTTTTTTTCCTGTTATACGTTTTCAAGCGACCTCTAAAAAATAAATATCAACGAAGTAACAATTTTTTTTCATTAAATTTGATCAACAAAATAATAGAAATTAATTACGAGACACTTAATAAATGTCTCGAGGCAAAATTTACTACCGCACTGTGAGTATCAAATATTTATAATTTTTTAATTTTTTTTAAATTTTTTATTTTTTAGAGGTCGCTCAACTAAAAATTAAAATAATTATGAGTGACCTTTAGAAATTAAAATATCAATTGGAAATTTTCAGAATCGAGATTTTTTTCAATCTAGAAAATGATAAAATAACGGGAAAAAAATTAAACAAAAAAAATTTAATTTTTGACGATTTTGGAAATTTTTTAAAATCTTGAGCGACATTTAAAAAAATTTTTTTGAGCTGATTTTTTGAGGGGGCTCTTAAAACATGATAAACTAACATATTTTCACAAGACGAAAAAAAAATCTTTTTTTTTTGACCACCCTACTATACATATTCTCGAAACGTAATTAGTAGCAAGTTTCTATATATTTTAGTAATTAGGCAGTGTTTTTTAAATTAATACGACTCACCAAAGTAAAAAAATAATTCAAGTTATTTCTTTTTTACTGGAAATAGCAGGTAATTTACGTATCGGATTGTTAACGTGAAAATATAAACATTAGACTGTTGACTATTCCTGTTGTGTTATACGTTTTTTAAGCTTTTGAAGAAGAAAGTACATGGAATTTAATAAATTATATCTGCTTTTATAATAAAGAAATGGTAATTCTAAGATTGTTTAAGCTTATTAACTAAAACTTATTGCCTACTTAATAAAAAAATTATTATTGTCCTCGCTAATCTATTAATGATTAATAAAATCTTTACTCTCTTTCCTTATAAGACTGTATGTACACAAATTGGAGCCGTTCCTGAACAATGGGGCGCGAGGCCTGTTAAAATATCGGTCCAGCGTAAATTATTAAACAACACACCTTGAAGCGTTGGCTGCTAGAGCTAGAGCAGCACTTGCTGGGGTCCCGTTTCGTGATTCACGCTGGGCGATATTTTTTGTACAAAATCCCGTCCTTAAGAACTGTTGACTATCTAATGTTGCCGATGTTACACTTAACTTCTATTTTATATGAATTAGGAAAATAAATCCTGCATACATTAACCCAACGTTAAAACTTAAGACTATGCAATACTTAGTCCGAAAGACACTATACAAAATTTAGTTAGTTGAGTTCGGTGTGAAAAACTGCAAGTGCCTCGGCAATTTTCAGGGTAATTTAAATACTATTAAAATTTTTTCCATTAAGAAATTTTAGATAAAATTTTTATAAAATTTTAAATGGAAACATCAAAGCTTATGAATCGTTTGAAAATGTGCAATGTGGTGGTTTTTAGCAATATTATCTCGGTCCTGTTATACATACCTAAGAGATCTTGGTGGTAACAAAAATTTTAAATTTTCTTGTTTATATTTTACAGTAAACAAAAAACTCGTCACTGAAGTCACTGTTTTGAAAATAACTTACCGACAAAAAAAAAGTGTTTGTCTTTTAATTCAGACCTGGTTTTTGCTATGTATTTTGATGTTCTGAAAACGAATTTAAACGTTAGAAAAAATTGTAATGCAATGGTTTTCCACAAATCACTCAAATGCGCGATATTTGAGGTTTTCTGGAATTTTTGTGAGTAACCTCATGCCACTCGTCAAGACTTGTGTGATATGTACAGAATTCTGATTTTCAAAGTTTTGATATAAGAAACTGCATATGAAAGTTTGAGGTACAGTTTTCCAAGTTAATGGATAAAATTTATAAAAACAAACCATATACAAATTGTTGTCGATGCAAAGATTTTATATAAAAGAACCTGCCTGTATAGCAAAATTTTAAGTATATGACCAATTAGTGGTAGAAATCATTTATGAATTTTTGCGTTACTTAAAAACTAGTCTGAAGTCATAAGGGGCAATTGAACAAGAAGTTACTAGCAATCCTTTTGCATAATTTTGAAGAAGAAAATATGTCAAAATTGTTCATCAAACCCTGTTGCCCTGTTTCCTGTTTTTTAAACAAAAGTGACACTAGGACAGCAGTCTATCAATTAAGAGTATTTGTGATAGTTATTATTAATTTCCTGATTGTAATGGATTCAACAAAATGTAAGTGGTGTTTTGTTCCACATTCCACATAGCCAATTGCATCTCCAAAAGACTCCCGAACTGCACTATAATTTTCCATAAATAAATAGGTATTTTATATAAATAAACACAATAAAATCATTCATTAAATATGTTGATCTTTGCCTGACTGTTTTTATACCTCTGATTTCGCCAATATTAAAACGCTCGTCTCTTTTTAAAAATTCAATTCATGATCATAAAAATATCAATTTTCGGTAAAATTTGTGAAGTAGCTTTCACAAATCCCGTTTCACACATTCTGCTTTAATTATAAGGGAAGATAGGTAAATGATTATTACTAAATAATAATTTTACTTAATAAAGGAATTCGAAGATTAAGGAAAATAACTCGTAGAGTTGAAAATATTTTATATGACAGTATCACTGACAGACTGGCACTACTGACAGTGTTGACAGAGCGTCTTCTTCCAATTTTTTCCCTTTACGCAATTATTTACACATAATTTCACTACAAGGTACTCATTATGACGTCACAGCCATTTTGAAACATTATAAAAAAATCAGTTTTAAATAAAAAATAATTATTTTAAAAAGATGAGACTTTTTTTTGTCGGGCTGTGTAGTGAGAAATGTTATTTTATTTAAAGCATATTTGTACAGTCGGCGCCACCCAAATGTGAACGGCAATATTGTACTGTGTAATTTAAACTTCAAATCATAGTCGTAAAATTCAATAGTTGTCAAATATACATATATGTCATTTAGAGCAAACGTAATTAAATGTAAACAAGTAACGTGAAATATGCCGGAGCATTTAACTGAAGCGCATAGAGCAAGGGCTATAGCTAAATTAGAAGATAATTGGTCTTTGAGTGAAGTGGCTGCTGATTTAAATGTCGGTAAGAGTTGTATATTTTATATTAAACAACGCTGGCGAGAACAATAATTACAAAGATCTATCAGGCAAGGTGTCGGGAAGGTTTCCAGTGACGCGGAAGACAGTGCCTTGGTCCAATTTATCCATAAGATCCTCTCTGTGTTACGCCACTAAAAAAAGTCTGATTTACTACGATAAAATCCAGATGAAATTTCCATAACTACCAAAATGCGTTCACATTTGGGTGGCGTCAACTGTACATCAAAATATGTACTTCTCAATTAAAATTTACCTAATTGTGATTTGTGTCTATTTTTTAAATGTTTTGTGCTTTAATTATGTGTAGTTCATAAAAAAGTCTTAGTCCTTACTTAACCGGAACTTTACGGTGATCTTAATCTTAATATCGTGCGCAAGATTTAGTATAAAAGTCGTTGGATTTCGGTATTCGAATCAGTTGGTGTCAGACTCTTCAAGGAAAAACATCGCTTATTTTAACGGAACATTTTCATTTTATTCGAAATTGGTTAGCTCCAGCACTTCAATGGTGAAACCGCGCATCGTAACGAAGATTTTGCTTTTATTTTATTCCGGAATTAAGGAACAACAGATGATCAGTTGTTGGGGCATCATTCCAACAAAAGAGTTCATTAAACTCCCACAGTCTATTTTTAAAATATAATTCAACACTGCAATTTGTATTTTGCAGGTAAATAAAAGAATTCGCAGTGTAATTTTCATTACCCTTAAACATCATATGTCCAATGAGGAAATTGCAACAGAAATATAAACTTCATGGTAGTATTCATTTTTCTGAAATAAAATTTTCGAATGTTTAGGATATTCATTATTTAGATGATGATAGATTCACTTAGACCAGTTACTAAACTAAAAGATTTAAGTTTTAATCTATATAAAATTCCCTCATCTATGATTTGGCAGACTGAAAGTTTCTTTGGTGTGCTGGCATAAATCATTACCATTCATGCGGACAGTGGTTTTCAAAATGTGTATACAAAAAGAACAGATCTTAGAAATATTTGTACCGAGTGTCGTGCTTAAATATGTAACTGTAACTTTTTTATTTTTTGGTCGATTTCAAAAATTTTTATTTTGAAATGTAGGGTAAAAAAAAACTTTAACTGTGATACTGCTGTGTTTTACTAATGCAATACACGGCCAACTAGTGCTGGTCTGAAGATGTATCGAACTTAATGAAACTTGCTGATAAGACATTTTAAGGAATGGCGAATGAGAATACATATCTGTTTTTTGGAAAACAAATCACTAATACCAATTAGCTATTTTGACGTCACAAAAACGAGTCCTAATTGGCCGTGAATTGCATTAATAAAAGCAGCAGCATTACAGTTACATAGTTTTTTTTATCCTACATTCTAAAAAGAATTTTTTTGAAATCGCTACAGGCTTGCATCACATTTAAGCACGACACCCTGTATATTCGTAAATATTTATAATTTTTAAAAATAACCTGGACTCGTTTTAATATCGGGAATTGTACCCCCCAGTTAAGATATATTGTACACATTTAAGGTTCAGTCTGTATCTTGACATTTAAACAATTTTAATTATTAAATTGAGTTTCAGTAATTAAAATAGTCATGTGACTGCGATCAAAAATATACTATAATATTTTTCTTTCAACAAAAAACAAAAAATTATAATAATATCTGCACCCCTTATTCTAATTCTAAGGATTAACCCTGAGATCGGAGTCCTTTGTGGCAAAGGGGGCTGCATATTATTATACTGTTGTATATTGTGCAAAATATGAATAAATCAAAGTTACACTTTACTATGAAGTTGACGCCAAGTTTTAGAAAAAAAATTAAGAAAAATATAGCATGTTTCATATGCAGCAGTTACATCACTATTTTAATCCCACTTAAGATTGTACCTTTGGTATAGTTAAAACTGGGTTAAATAATACCGGCGATTATAATTATTTGATTGTTTACTGTATGAAATGTATGTATTCTATTTTTTGTCCATTTTGAAATACAAATTAGCAATTAAATTTTACAAAATATTTTCAACATTAACATTTTTTGATATCTCTTCTCACATATCTGCTCTCTCTCTTGATACGAATTTACTAATAGACTTTTTTAAAAACCTGGATGGGATTTTGTACAAAAAATATCGCCCAGCGTGAGTCACGAAACGAGACCCCGGCAAGTGCTGCTCTAGCGGCCAACGGTTCAAGGTGTGTTGTTTAATAATTTACGCTGGACCGATATTTTAACAGGCCTCGCGCCCCATTGTTCAGGAATGGCTTCAATTTGTACATACAGTCTTATAAGGAAAGAGAGTAAAGATTTTAATAATCATTAATCTATTAATTATTAATCGAGGACAATCATAATTTTTTTTATTAAATTGCCCCTACGTTTTCTTAATATCGGTTTCCAAACTCAGAGGTCAATTTCATTTATTTCGATAGTAAGTGACTAAAAATAAGCAAAAGTTGATTGTCAAGACAATATGAAATAAAAATTGTGTTAATTATATTCATATTCTAGAATGTATTACTTTTTTGGTCGTAAATTTTTTCATTAAATATCCAGTGGTGTCCTTCTTACCGGTACCGTAGCTTGAAGATTTGTAGATTTGTACATTGAAGAAGAAATCTACCTGAGCCAGGCTAATTTTTAAGCTGTAAATTTATTTTGAAGCTACCAAGGAAGTGGAACATAAATAACGATTTTATGTGGGACATCCTGTACGTAAAATTTAATCTTTATTCTTAATAAAGAAAAATTAGTACATATTATTGTTTTTTTATGTGTTATATTTTCGTACTACTTAAGCTTTACAAAATCTTATTACTTAGGTACTTTTAAAAAATTACCCATATTTATATATCAAAGATAATATTAGACCATTATGCTTTATTTTAGCACACATTTTATAATAAACCAACTCTGTGTTTTCACTTTCATTTTCAAGGGTAGCGACACCTGTGAGAGTATACAAACTAATTATACTTAGAATATCTTGTGTTTAGATAGGAATCACCACAATTCTGGTTTANTGTCATTTCACTTGAGGACACAAATTATAGAACTATTAATAAATATTAATCTGAAAATTAAATACAAATGATCCTAGGTGTCCGTTCTAGTGAGTGAAGTAGTTTGGTTATTGTGCCTAACCTAGTTCCGTTGTAAATGGAATATATTGACAGACTAACAGTATGGTTAAAATTGAGGTACTTTGGCATTTATTTAAATTATTCTTCTGTTCTCATGAGCATTGAAATTTATCTCACTCACTAGCGGGAACCATTGCGAATACATCGATATATAATAATATTCAATTATGTTAGTTTCTTCGATGATTTGTGTCCTCATCTGAAGCTCTGTTACACGGTAAAAATATACATACTAAATCGCCCCCTTAACATCCTATGGGCATCTCAAAAAACAAAGGTTTCAATTGTTCATATGGTAGTCGTATAGTATTATTAAATTTGGGCCAGGGAAACACTGATTTTTTTATAAATTGTGTACAATTTTAAATTTATGTAAGTGTATCTTTATAAATTACTAATTTTTACGAAAATCAAAATAAAATTTGCATTTCAAGATTGGCAAAACAAAATTCTCTAGTGGTGTGCCATAATTTTTGAAAAAAATATAACCAGCTAAAGGTCATCAAATACTTACAAATGGACAGTGGACATAGGCAGCACATACTGTTGAGAATCATTTGTGTATTCCAGTGACGACTTGCAAAAGTTAAAGTTTTGATAATGAAGCATAAAACCCATACATTTCTTTACAGGATGATTTTATCCTCACAGAAACTAGTGATGGAAACATTTCAAATAAAATTTGAGAAATATAAAATTAAAATAGGAATGGGCGATCCTGAGTTCACAAAAAAATTGCACATACAGTGTGTCCACAGATTGAGTGCACGTGGGGTGTAAATGATAAAAAATTTTCGAGTTGAAATTTGAGCTTCTGGGCTTCATCTCTGCTTGGCTTTAAACTAAGAAGTTGAAAAAATTTGCCCAATTAATTATTGCACAGTTTGTTTTTACAATGAATTTTAAAAAATTGTCAAGAGTAAAGTACCTTTGTTTTTAAAAATTACTTAAAGTTACAGATTGTCAATTTAATCAGCCAGCTTTACTTTTTTTATTTTTCACAACCACAAAGTACAAATTCCTAATTATTTATTATAGAGAAAAAACGTAACTAATGTAATAAACATAAATAAACAAAATTTACCAAAACATTTTTTTTGTATTTAGCAATAGATCAAGTTTTAATTTTTATTTTATGCTAAATGAATTTTTCTTCATAGCAATATGTATTTAAATATGAGTTTGATATTAACATTCCATTTTTCAAACTTGCATTTTATAAAATATGCAGATATATGTGCAAACCTTTTTGAGATCTCAAGATCGAGTAGCTCTATTTTAATTTTTTATTTTGCAAAGATCATTTGAAATTTTTGCATCACACAAATTCACTATGTTAGCCTAGGAATCATCCCCTAAAAACAATATATGTCCCACGTTTTTATAAGAATATGATCACTTTAACTTTAGTGAGCCGTCGCTGGTGTATTATATTTGTGGGTATTTCAACAGCGCTGATGGGACTATTACGAAATCAATTCGGTCGAGATGCAGTGAAGTTAATAATTTTGATTAAAACTGTTTTATCCTCACTAATCATGTGATAAATTATAGTATTTAAATAAATTTATAACAGATTCTCAAAGCAGTGCAATTCAGTCTATAATTTAATCCTGTTAAAATCAAGGGGGAAAATTCATCCTTTTCCGTCCGAATGTCTTTTAATTTAGTGTAGGTACCACTTTACACTCTGAGCTTTTATTATATTAGATGGCATTATACACCATTGATTTCAGTTGAGACTTAATTTTTTCACATCAAATGCCATTTTGTTCATGAATTGTGCACAGAAAGTTTCATTTCAATACCTTCATTTGTTACAGTACAAAAAGTACTTTGAAATTTAAATTAACTCGTAATGGGGTACTTTGGCCCCCAATATGTTAAATTAAACTTCTAACATATGTAAAATTATTTTTTATCTTGTGATGATAAACAAAGTCTGATATTATGCTGATATCCTGCAGTGCTGATTATGACCATTATTAATGTATTTGGTAAGTAAATAATATTTAAACTGACGGATAGTATTTGTTGCAGCACATTCCTAATGCTATAGTCAATATACAAGCAATGGGAAAAAGAATATTTGTATCCGATGTTCAAGAATCTGTTTTTATGGTTCGTTATAAAAGAAATGAAAATCAGCTGATAATATTTGCCGATGATACCCATCCAAGATGGATTACTTGTAAGACTGTATTAGATTATGATACTGTAGCGACGGCGGACAAATTCGGCAATATAGCCATTCTCCGTCTGCCTCCAAACGTAAGTGATGATGTGGAAGAAGATCCTACAGGTCACAAAGCATTGTGGGATAGAGGCCTTTTAAATGGTGCTTCTCAGAAAGCTGACACTATCTCGACATTCCATGTAGGTGAAACGGTGACTTGGCTTCAAAAGGCAACATTAATTCCTGGTGGCTCAGAATCGCTTATCTATACTACACTTTCGGGGACTGTAGGGGTTTTAGTACCTTTTACGTCCCACGAAGACCATGACTTTTTCCAACATTTGGAAATGCAGATGAGGAGTGAAAATCCTCCTTTATGTGGGAGAGATCACTTGTCCTTCAGATGTTACTACTTTCCTGTTAAGGTAAAAATAATATTGTCTGATAATTTATAAATTTCTTTAGGTGCATATGAACAAATTAAAAATAATTCGTATAAAATTTAACTGAGTAATTTTCAGGAAATTTTTCAAATTTTCATGTTTTAAATTTTAGTTGCAATCGGTCTTTGTTAACAAAATGTTAGTACTGGATATCACATTTTTCAATTTTGCAGCAGTCTTTCTGTATCGTGTATTTATTAGTTGGCTTCCGTTTTTTTTTCTGTTTATTTGGATTTCATTACGAAAAAAATGGAAACCTATAAATATCAGCTTGTAGCTCCGTTATTTGCAGTTTAATTGCAGAAAATCTTAAAATTTCTTTAAATATCACGTAATTTGTTTGATACTACAAGAACATTATTTTTTCAGTAAAATCCAATAGGTATAAATGATACGAGAAAAATTATTTTCTCAAAAATGTTAGTTAAAAAACAAACTGAACAAAAGAACACATAAAATTTTATCATGATGATTCACAATCTTTTCTAGTTGGACTGTACCATTTTGTACATATAAGCTTTTCAGTATTTCTAATAGTTTGTGATATTTCTACAGCGATAATTAAATTTGAATCTCCCTGTATATACCCTGTTTCTTTTTTCACAGACCTTTAATAAATCATGGTTATTTTGAATTTTTACATTTTAATACTAAATAATTACCTGCAAAGCAATTATTCTTATATAGTTGACTTAGTCATAGGCATCCAGTTTTAAAATTAAAAAGGAATGAACTTTTAAAAAAATTATACAGGGTGTTTCTTTAATATTGTGAAAAATTTCAGGGACAGGTTCTTTAGATAAAAATAAGAAAAAAAAGTTCCCATTAACATGTGTCCGGAAACGCTTCGTTTCCGAGATACAGGGCGTTCATTTTTTGTAATCTACTTTTAATAGGTACTTATTATTTCAAAAGTCCTTTAACCGATTTATTTGAAAATTGACTGGTTTTTGTTTAATAATAGGAGCCATTTTTTGTATCATTAATAACATAATACCAAATACAAAATAACATAATAACATAATACAAAATGTTACAAAATAATAATTTTAATAACTTTTGCTCTGCACTTATTTATTCCCGGTATTAATGCACAGTGAGGCAAGAATTATTAGAATGAAAAAATTAAATTGGTGGAATTAATGAAAACCAGCGAAGAAGTAAAGTTATAAAAGTTGTTGAAAATTACCACCTCCAATTGCACTACATGCTTCGATCTTGCGACGCATTGATTGACGTACACGTTCAAAAATGCCTGGGGTGTGCCGAATTGTTTCACACGCTGTAACAATACGATTTCTCAATTCCTCGACATTTTCAATTGGAGTGGAATAAACCAGATGTTTGAGGTGGCCCCAGAGAAAAAAATCCAATGGATTTAGGTCAGGAGACCGCGGAGGCCAGGGATGTGGGCCTGCTCGACCTATCCAACGATTTGGGTACACTGCATCCAAATGTTGTCGCGCAATTAAACTAAAATGTGCTGGAGCGCCATCGTGCATAAAATACATTTGGAGTCTTAAGAGACGTCTTCCAGTAGTATCTGCAACTCCTCTTCAAGAAAATTACGATAAGCTTCTCCAGTTAGCCTCCTTGGTAAAAAGATTGGGCCAATCAAGTGGTCTCCAATAATTCCTACCCATACATTTACTGAAAATTTATGTTGATGGCGGCTTTCAATTATTGCATGTGGATTCTCATCTGCCCATATGTGATTATTATGAAAGTTCATTATGGCTTCTTTGGAGAAATTAGCCTCATCGGTGAAAAGTATTTCTGCTAAAAACTGAGGATTTTGTCCAATTTTTTCTTGAATCCATCGACAAAAAGCCAACCTTCGAGGAAAATCGTCTGGTAAAAGCGCCTGTACTCTTTGGATGTGATATGGATACAAAAGCTGATTTTTCAGTATCTTAAAGACTGTTGACTGACTAATATTTAGATTTGCGGCAATCTTTCTTGTACTTGTTATAGGACTTTCTTCGATTTCGTGGAGCACTTCTTCCATGTGTGGAGTTGAAACTGTACGAGGTCGCCCGTTTTCAGCAGTCATTTTTTTAAAGCTACCTGTTTTATTGAGACGGAGATGGAGACGAGTAAATATTGTATGATGCGGAATTGCACGATTAGGGTATCTTTCCTCATAAATACGCCTAGCCCTTAACGAATTACCGTCGGCAAGACCATAAACAAAATGCATATCGCACAATTCATTATTTGTGTTATTCATTCTTTGAAGAGAAATATCAGTTTTAAAACACGAAACACTTCTACACTCACAATGTGACAAACAGTAATCAACTACTGACAAAAAACAATTATTGACAGTTGGTGGGCATTCCAATTTCCAAGCCAACTGGGGCTATTTTGTTTGAACACGATAAGATAATTTAATCAGACATATATCAAGACAGATACCCTTATCGTATAGTTAAAGGACTTTTGAAATAACAAGTATTAAAAGTAGATTACAAAAAAAATTAACGCCCTATATCTCGGAAACGAAGCGTTTCCGGACACATGCTAATGGGAACGTTTTTTCTTATTTTTATCTAGAGAACCTGTCTCTGAAATTTTTCGCAATATTAAAGAATCACCCTGTATTAGCAATTTTTTAATTTTAAAACCACAAACAGTGACCGCAAAAATCGTCCGTTTTTTAACAATTTGCAGAGAACTAAAGAAAATAGATAAAAATATGTTTTTGCTCTCAAATTACTCGTCGTAAAAAATTAAGATGAGCATAGCTTATAGTTTTTTGAAAATTTTCAAAAATCACCCCTATTTAGGGGTTGAAAAGACGCCCAAAATGAAGAATTGAATATTTAAATATAAAAACTATTAGCATGTGAATTTTTCTATCGAATGATTCTTCATACAAAGAAAGATTTATTCTCATGACTTCAAAGTTGTCAAAAATAAAACTAATTTAACCCTTTCGCTGCGCAGTACGTCTGAACGTAGCTACCGCGCCGTGTGCGAAAGTTTATCGCATGCGAATATATACATCTGGAGCAGTTAGACCACTTATAGTTTTACATTATGTTGTGTTAAATTACGATTTACGATAAATTTTACAATTTTATTTTGAATAAAATACAGTATATGTACTAAATAGAAACTGAAAGAAACATGAACAATCTTGGTATTATTACCAGTACCTCTTTCCATAAAAATATTTATCACAATCGGTATAAACTCGTCCGCAAAAATTCGCCTTACCAATTGCAATAACCGAGTCACTAATGCACATGGTTGCGAATATATACGGTTTGAGCAGCCTGATCCAATTTAACTATTCATGCGAATTAATCTGTCTGGAGCAGTTTGAGCCCTATAAATTTTTAGCGAATATATACGTCTGGAGCAGTGAAAGGGTTAAGCGCGCTCAGGGGGTGGAATCATCCCCAAATATCAGAAATAATTGTAAAAATTAAAAAAAAAACGTACTGATAGTTTTCATATCAATTGGTAATATTCAAATTCTTCATTTTTGGCATTTTTTCAACCCCTAAGTAGGGATTTTTAAAATTTTCAAAATACTGAAAGCTATGCTCATTTCAGTTTATTACAAGTAATTTGCGACCAAAAACATATTTTTATGTATATTTTAAAATTATCTGTGAATTGTGATAAAACGTGCGAAAATCACAGTTTTTTTGCGGTCACTCTTTAGCTTCATCATAATTGCTTTGTAGGTTCTATGCTAAATGTGACAACCTTTCAATTTCAAATACCTGAAATATAAAGGTGGCTCCATGAAAAGTGAAATGGAGGGATGCTCCCAAAGTTTTGGAGATTTAAAAATGTATAATAAATTTTCTATCTGGAGTTGCAGCGCGATAATCTTGATAGGCTATTTGCCAAAAAGAACCACAAGTAACATGGAAATATTATTCCAACTTTCTCCGGCTTGCTACAAGTTACATATCCCTCCATTACTGCAACAAAACAATGCGGGACTGCATGTTGCTTGTAGAGCCAAGGAATTACTTCCACAATCAAAGGGGTGATTGTGATTTTTGTTGATTTCCAGTGTTGGAAAAATCCTTACTAGAAATGCGATTTCAGGATTTAATGACATAAAACAGACTATAAAATAAATGCAGACTTCAAAGTAAATATTAACTCCAATAAGAATTTGACTAAAGAAATAATAATAATAATAAGCTAAAAATTCCACATCAAAATATATGTATACATACAGTGTAATTTTTTAAAACCTGACAGGCCAACTTTTTTATTTGAAGTGATAGACTTATTTCTAAATTCAAAGTTGTAGGAAATAATATGGCTAAGAAAAATTTGCAAATAAAGCCTTCCGGTGTTGCCATATTTCTTCATTAGCTACTAAAATGTTAATTCTTTAAATGGCAACACCGTATTTTTTTAACGTAATTTGACAAATCTTCAAATTCTAAACAAAAATTGTTATGTCACATTTCTTTATTGAAATAGCCATTTTAGAACAACCAGCAAAAACAGAAAATAACATAGCAATAGTAGGCCTTGAAAATTAAAACAAAAATTGTGTTGTTTGAAAGGAGCCGTCATTATTGTGCTGTCATTATATTATTTGACAGATGTTTATTTGAATATTGTGTATAAAAGTAACCTTTTAATTCAGTTGCTAAGATGATGTGACGCATTGCGTAGACTTAAGCCACCAACACGAAGAAAAATTAATTCAACTTTCTCTTTTGGATTAAATAACTGTTTCTTCTTAGCAACTAAATTAAAACGTTATTTGTATACACATTCAAACAACAGCTGTCAAATAACACAATGATGGGTCCGTTCAAACAACACAATTTTTGTTTAATTTCCAAGGCCTACTATGTTAGGTTTTCTTAATTCCTGCCGACTGCAGATTATTTTCCTTGTTTTTGCTGATTGTTCTAAAAGATTTGTCAAATTATGTTAAAAGAAGTATGGTGTTGCCATTTAAAGAAATATTGTTTTGGTAGCTACTGAAGAAATCTGGCAACACCAGAAAGCATTATTTGTAAATTTTTCTTAAGATATTTCCTACAACTTTGCATTTGGAAATACTAGTCTATAATTTCAAATAAAAAAGTTCCCCAAAAAATTACAGTTTATGTTACAGAGCTGAACGGCGCCAACCACAATGCCTAATTGTTAATTTTATTTTTTCAATATTAAATAAAGACATTTTTTATTATTATTATTACTATTATTATTATTATTATTATTATTATTATTACATTGTTTTAATCAAAATGTCATTTTCTCCTAAATAAAATCTCTTTTTATATGTAGATTGCTCTCTTATTTGGTATTCAGACAATAAAGAATTATTAGAAGAAAAAGTTTTTTTGAACCATGGCAAAAAAATTTTCCCTATCTCAAAACATGGTGGATGGTGTATATTTTAAATAATTATACTTAGTTAAATATTTAAATAGTGATTATTAAAAAATCATAACTGGCATGGACTTATACAGGGTGATTCAGAACTTATCCAAAAAAAGTTCTCAATGTGCAGGAGATTCTTAAAAATACAATTTTGTAAAGAAAAAATTAAAAAGGGTACTTTGAAAATACACTTCTGCATGGCACTGGAAACTGGTCCACTGTAAAATGCGATTGTCACGGCAGCAGTGATAAAACCGGACAAAAACTTGAAAGAATTTCGCAAGGAAAGGAATAGAATTTTATATCAGCCGCTATTGTTATTATTAATTAATAAAATTAATTTGTGGTTTTAAATAATAAAACAATTTGGCATACCTGATGTTACAACTGTTCAAAATTTTGTCCACCAACGTGTAAACACATTTGGGTCCGTCTTACTCAGTTTCTATGAACTAACACAAATGCTGTCTTGTTTCACCATAACACAAATGCTTCACCATGAATTAAAATGATATTCATCAACTCCGAGTTGCTATACACATAAGCCATTTTTGACACTAACTACTAAAAAATTATTGTAAACACTATGGCAATGACGACTGTAAAATCGGATTTCAGTATTCCCGAGTTGCTGAGGCCACGTGGCTCTCCATGCGTATTACGAATGATGCTAGAGACTACAGTTGTCCAGTTATGTAATGGTTAAAAGTGCTAAAACTAGTAAGGATTTTACAAAAAATTGTTTACGATATTGACTCTTTCTAATGCCGCATCTATTCCCAAATTTTTTTGAATAAGTTGTAAATCACTCTTTTATTAAAGTTATATAAATAACTAATAATAAATATAAAGTATTTAAGAAAAGTTAAATTTTTATGTAAAAGTGATGATATAATGTAAACATGCTAGACTTATGAGTCTAATGATTTATTTTAAATTCTGAGACATAAATTAATAAACTTGATATGTTAATCTCGGTGATGTGTAGGATAAAGGATATATTTTAAATTTCAGAACGTAATTGATGGTGATATGTGTGAACAGTATAATTCATTGGAACCCGCAAAGCAGAAGAGCATCGCAACAGACTTGGACAGAACTCCTGCAGAGGTTTCCAAGAAATTAGAAGATATAAGAACTCGTTATGCTTTTTAATAATTTATTTTGTAGATAATCTATAATTTTTTTTATCTAAATAAATATTGATTCACTGAAAATATACTTTATTATTGTCAATTTATTTATAAATAACAAAATGGGAAGATCATTGCTATTAGAATTGCTTGCCAGTAAGGAGTAAAGTAGTAGTAGGTTAGTTCATTTGCAAGTTACAGTACATTTACGTATATGACAAGAAATTTGGGTGAAAATGGTGACAAGTAAACAAAAATGTAATGTTTTACTGGATTTGTATACAGGGTGTCCGTTAAAGAAAGAATCAAACTTTACCACTAGATTCTATGATAAAATTAATTATGAAAAGTCGTATACAATGTTGCTCATAAATGCTTAGTTTTCGAGATACAGGGTGTTGAAGTTGAAAAAAAATAACATACCTTTCGACTACTTCGAGTTAATTTAATATCTGGGGGTTTTTTGGGATGAAAAATTTGAATTTATCAATGATTTCGTTGTATCTTCTAAAGGGCGCCACAAGTGACCATTAGGACACATTTAAACTGGCAAAACTTTAGTGACACTGTATTTCACTTTAGGCCGGGAAAAATCTTTTCCCCCAACTTTTCTGCTTAAAAAAGGTATACCCTCGCTAATATTTCTAAAGCCAATCATTTTCAACAAAAAGGCATTTAAATTTGTAAATGCATAAAAAATTTGTTTAAAAGTTATTTTCAGCTCCACTGATAAGCATTGAAAACATATTTTTTAATACAGGTCAATAATAATTAGCTATTTTTTATTAGAGTTTTAGGTCGTTTAGATGTGTTGTATTGATAGATTGTTTTGAAAAAGTAGTTTTTTTACTGTCAATTTTGTTTACAAAATAATTGTTAAATAACACAAATTTAAAATTGTAATTGTACTTTTTTATTTAAAGGCATATTTCTTGTTAATAAACGATTGCTCCTAATTTCGTTCATTAGTGTTGAAAATAACTAATAATAAAACTAACAAATTTTGTTATGCATTTACAAATTTAAGTGCCTTTTTGTTTAAAACAGTTGGCTTTAGAGATATTAGCAAAGGTATACCTTTTTTAAACAGAAAAGTTGAGGGAAAAGATTTTTCCAACTCTAAGTGAAATTACACGGTGGCACAAAAAGATTTTACAGTTTAAATGTGTCCTAATAGTCACTTGTGGCACCCTCTAGAACAGGGGTCGGCAACTGGCGGTCCACAGTCCAGGTCTATACCGCGAAAGGTAAAATGACTGCCAAACATTTTTTTAAAGTATAAATTACTCAACAGATTATTTAAAAAAAATTTTTTTACGTATTGCCACCCTTGTCATTTTTTCTAGTACTTTACAATTGTGTGACTGATTTGAGTTCTTAATGGTTAGTAAGCAGATTAAATTTGAGTCCAAATTAAAATAAAAAATTATTTACAATTTTTTTTCTGTACCTCGTTAAAAATTTTCAAAAGTATCTGGACCCCACCTAAAATTACTTGCCGACCCCTGCTCTAGAAGATACAAAGAAATCATCGATAAATTAGAATTTCTAGTCAAAAAACCTCCAGATATGAAATTAGTTCGACATAGTCGAAAGATATTAAAGAAAGTGTTATTTTTTTTCAACTTCAACACCCTGAATCTCGAAAACTAAGCGTTTATGAGCAACATTGTATAAGACTTTTCCCATTAATTTTTGTTGTAGGATCTAGTGGTAAAGTTTGGCCCTTTCTTTAACGAACACCGTGAACAATTCTATCGACCAATGGCAGAAATTCTGTGAAATGCTAGATAGTAATGCGCAAATATCAACTTGACTTTCCCATACCTTCAACAGTTACATTGTATTTACAAATAAAAATTCCTATACATAAAAAATTAAAACTTGTGAAACCACTTAGAATTCTTTTCGATAAAATTTATATTAAAAGAAAATAATTCGAAAATTCATTTTTCAAATACAAGGAAAGAAATCTTTCTTTGAAATACAATTGCAATCAAAACAGTTATCGAATTTCAAAACAACTTAATTACATCTAATTTCTGAAATTCTTAGACATGCAGAGCCTTAAATAATTACAAGCCACGTGACCAGTAATTTTATTTCCTTCGTTTTGGTAATTCAATTTTGATAAAATTAAAAATTATTAAAACAATAATATCAAGTTTACTTTAAAACAACATTCTGTTTCACTGGCTGTGATTCTAGTCAACCAACCAGTGATCGCATTATTTTGTGCAGTTTAGTAAATTTTTGAAAAATTTGAAAACCCAATACACAGCAAAAGGAGCAACTTTGGATTATGGTGTATTTAGCCCACTTATACAGTGCAATTTTTTTAAAACCTAGTACTTCCAAATGCAAAGTTGTAGGAAATAACTTATGAAAAATTTTGAAATAATTATTTCCGGTGTTGGCAGATTTCTGCAGTAGCTACAAAAACGATATTTGTTTAAATGGCAACACCGCATTTCCTTAACATAATTTGACAAACCTTCAAATTCTAAATAAAATATGTTTTCTGTCACATTTCTTTATTGGAGCAGCCGTTTTCGAACAATCGGCAAAAACAACAAAAATAATCTGCAGTCGGCAGCAACTAAAAGAAGCTAACACAGCAATAGTAGGCCTTGGATATTAAACAAAAATTGTGTTATTTGAAAGGAACTATCATTATTGTATTGTCATTGTGTTATTTGAAAGCTGTTGTATTTAAATGTGTATAAAAGTAACGTTTTAATTCAGTTATGAAGATGATTTTCGGCCTTTTGCAGTTGTTTTTAGTTTTACTAAGTTAGTTCTTAAAAACTCCGGATTTGGAAAAGGCTTATCGGGATGTCTTGCGTGGAATTCAGCGCATTCATCTTA
Source organism: Anoplophora glabripennis (assembly GCF_000390285.2). Classification (NCBI taxonomy): domain Eukaryota; kingdom Metazoa; phylum Arthropoda; class Insecta; order Coleoptera; family Cerambycidae; genus Anoplophora; species Anoplophora glabripennis. Next base: position 4,839 of record NW_019417749.1, on the reverse strand, counting down.
GCAACTGTATTTAAAATGTTATTCAGAAAATTGAGAAACATTTTTAATCTTTATTAGTTAATCTGATCGTTGGTTTGGCACAATTAATAGGAATCATATTGCTTAAAAACAAAGTAACAAACAAGTAAAAGTTCAGGTTTAATTTTACAATATTGTGGGGTATGGAGCTCTTGGGGTTTATATTTATGGCTGGTTCTTTGTTGTTTTATTTGTACTAAAAAAAAATCGACCTGTGCTGTCTCTAATAACGTTGAATGTTTCTGGATTTTCAAATTGTACCTGATTGTGGACAAAAACCGAGTTTAATATTTTTTACTTCAACGGTCTACAGGCTGTTACAAATTCGCTTCTCACTACAGGGATCTCGGAAACTGTAAGAGATATACGAAGTAGCTTAAATGGGGGCAAGGTTGCATAATCAGAGGACTAACATTATGCCTCTAAAAAATATGAGCTAACATGATTAGTTTTTGAAATATTTGAAAAAAAGAGATTTTGGAAATCTGTTTTTGTTTCTTTCCAGCCTTGTTTGAGGTGATATTGAAAAAACAAGGACACTTTCGAATGCCACAATCAATATTTATATGTAACGTTTCATCTCTCCAGGACCATCAACTTTATTTTTTTTTAAATGCGACCCTGGAAATTTTATTACATTTTTTGCAAGCCTTCATAACCCCCAATACTGTACTGCCTTAGCCCGAACCAGATTCAGACATTTTGTCTTGAAAAATTCATCTTCAATGTTCCAAATGTATCTAAATTTTTTATTTAAATTTCTATGTTTATTGAATTATTGTACACTCTAAGCATCGTTAGACTCTGTGAAATTCACCTAGTTATTTAAACTATTACCATCACATGTTACAATAAAACATTATTAGAGTTTTAATTCCGTGCTCATAATTATTTCTAGGTTTCTCGAGTGCTCAAAATTCAAACAAATTTCGATCTAATTTTTTTTCAGGATATTAATACAAATACATCCAACATGCTCTTTCACAGTTGCGGTTACAGGTATAATATATTCCGATCATATTATGCTGATCTTCATTTTCAACATTTACCAAAATGAAAACGTTTTTAAACATTTACTGTAATTTTATAAAATTAAATTTTCTACAAAATTGAGTGAGTGACGTCACAGGAACGTACTCCGGATTACAATCTTTTTATTCGGTTTTGTCTCGGGCGCCAGTTTTCTTATCTTTTACGTGGGGGAAACTCCACGTGAAACCTACCCTCGGTTTAGAGTAAGTACTCGGGATAGCTGCAGTGAAGAAAGTTTAATTCCAGGGGTCTGTTATATTTCTCTTATTTTTAATCAAAGTAGTTCTCCGAGTGTAGTGTTATTTTCCTTTTAAAATAAACGGACTTATCAGTGTAGGTCACAAATAGATAGTAAGACTTTTTACTGATCGGAATTTTATCAAGCTGGTCGGTGTTAAAATGAATACAACTGGAAATATTTTTACTAGATTTATTTTACATTACTAAGGCCTACGGCAATTGAAACCATCAAAAGTAAAACAGATTCTAATTACAATAATTATAATAAACAACTAAAATCAGAAATGTAAATATAATTTACAAACGGTGAGAATAACATAAAATTGGTTAGAGCAATTATATATCACGGGATTAAAAATGCTTATTCGATTTTCCGGAGCTGTAAATAAATATAAAATTAGAGGATAGTCAAAATATCGGTGTTCAGGACACAAAAATCGGTACGGTAAGCAAATGCGGTATTAGGCGTTTAGTTTATTTTTACAATAAACAATCTAATACTTTAGGAAACGGTATGCCAACGGTATTCGGTTTTAATTGCGGTCGGTGCTAGAAAGGAAAACACCGTTAGCAAATCAGAGTAGTAAACAAATATGCCGATTCCCAATGGCTCTGAAATAAAGAAAAATAAATTACGGGCTACTCTAATTCTACAAATAAATATCGTCGGCGGTTTCTAGCAAATGCAACGGAAAATTATGCGGAATTAATACCAGCCAAGGGGAAAGCGAAGCAAGCAGTACACAAATGGCGTAAATAAGCAAACGGTAATCAGGGACAGGAATAGTTTGGTTGACGGGAGGCAAAGTCTATTCGAGTACACGTTCGGACGCGCGGCCGGTGACAGATTTCTCCTGGAAGCGGTGTTATGCACAGCCAACTCCCTGGGTCTATCCGTCGGTACGGCTGGCACTTAACGTCTTCCGCTGGCGATGTTATGCACAGTCAACCAGCAGTTTCAGTCAAGGTAACCAACAACGTTCGTCAAAACGAGGGCGATGTTATGCACAGTCAACCCGCCGCCAGACAACGCCGCTGCCGCACCACGTACTGTATACGACAGATGTCTCCTAAAAGCGGTGTTATGCACAGCCAACTTCCTGGGTCTATCAGTCACGGTCTGGCCAACACCTAACGTCTTCCACTGGCGATGTTATGCACAGTCAACCAGCTGTTTCAGTTAATGTGCCCTAGCTACGTTCCTCAAAACGAAGGCGATGTTATGCACAGTCAACCTCCGCCTGAAAACGCCGCCGCCGTACCGTTCAGCACTTAGTTCAAATAGAGTTCAAAACTCGGCAGGACATATGCCAATACAGGACAAGTAAAAATCGGGAAATACAATTTGCTTACTTATTCCGGGTCGCTGCTCCTGGTGGCTAACTCCTTCGGTTCGGATGGCGGTCTCTGGGTCGGTTTCAGGTCCTCGGGGTGGTCCTCCCTCCTCAAGTCTGGAGCTGGAGCTCTTCGAGTTCAGGATCTGAACTGCCTGTTTTGGTCCAGGAATGGTGGTTTTATTTCCTCAATACCCCCTTAACTGACTAGGAGTCTTGGTGGGATTATGCGCGCGGCACTCGTCAGAGTGGGGCAAACGGACGGTTCAGCTCGACTCGCGGATAATAATTGCTCTTGCCAATTAAGCTAATTAAATAAATAAATAGCGAAACCCATACACAAAACTCAACATCAATACTGGTTCATTACATGTACACATCTTTAACTTTTAAATAATTATTTATTATTAGCGGTTCACTAGGTAGAGTAGTCGTTTCCTGTAATATCATCATTTACGGGTCTTGTCTGTGGGATTAAATATCATTTACATAACTTGATTTCTGTATCGAAGAACATTGTTTTACTTCATTTGATAAAATACCTTTAAAATAGAGTAAAAAATGAAAGAGCTAATGTGATCTACATTTTTTTAAAAAGATTGGTTGAACTTGATTAAATCAGTCTATATTGACCCATTTTTGTCAGACACTATATCAACGAATATTTTAGATAATTTTATACCTACTTATCGACTAGATATAACACTTTATTAATAAATAGTAAGTACCCTTATTTAGAAGACACATTATTTTTAGAAACCTTTAAATAATGTTTTCCTAAAATATGAAGCAAATCTAAATACAATTTTTGTAACAAAAATATTCATACACAATTTCCTTTTGAGAAAAGTAAATATATTTCAATAAAATCGGATCTACATTAATAGACTATAATTAGTAATATTTTAATACAGCATTTCTGTTTTATTTATAAACACTTAATGTTCATTAAAATATTTATTGCACTATTCCAATCACATATTTTTTGAGTTCTTATTTATTTAGAATCTCGTCACTACTCCTGAAGAATTAATAGAATTTGGCTATATTATGTACAAGTTTATGTTCTCTAATAGAGAGAGTGTCCAGTTAATTTTTCTCTTGTACTGTTAATAAAATATTTTTGTAAATGAAATAAATCTTTGAATAAATGATTCGTTTCTACAACTGGATATTGTTCCTTTAATAATTCTGGATTTCTATCAATAATTACCGCTCCATGCCAACCACTACTCCTAGCGCCTAAATAGTCTAGTGCAGTTTTGTCTCCAATATGTAAGCATTCTTCTGGCTTCAGATTTTTTAACTTGGAAGCTTTCATTGCTTCCTCAAAAATTTTTGTGTCAGGTTTTTCAACTCCTACTTCATATGAAGTAAGAACAAATTGAAAATAATGCCTAAGTCTTGTGTTTACAAGTGTTGTACTTAACCTTGGGTCAAAGTTAGATATAATTCCGATAGGAATACCTTTACTTCGTATATACGACAACAGTTCAGAAACACCATGACACTGTTCCCAGCAAATAGAAGTTTTATAAATTTCTATTAAATGTGAAGCAACATTGTCTAGCTTTTTATCATCCAAATTAAAGTGAGAATCTTTAAATGTACCTTTAACTACCATTTTCCACCAATGCTCCCATCCCAGTCCCGAATATAGACCAAAATTGGGGTGTTCTTGATTCATTTTACGCCAATGAGCTTTAAAATTAGCACTTAAAATGTTCCTGTCACACAAAATTCCATATATAGCAGCGATTTCTCCATATTGGTGACCAGGACCAGATCGAAATTTTAGTAGAGTATCTGTCACATCAAATGTAATTAACCGTAAACGAGAAATTATCATTTTAAACTATTATTTTTTACATAATATAAAAATTCTTATTGTAAAATGGAAATATAACTCTAAGGGCAGTCCCAGAAACACTTATGATTATATTATGGACGACACGACATAAGCCAGTTAGACATATTCATTTCATTCTATAGACTACATGATTATGAAACACCGACTGACTGTTTTAAAATATAATACAAGAAGGTCGTTTTCTTTGACTACGTTAAAACTGGATTTTAAACACATATTTGACAAACATGTCAAATTTTTGAATGTAAATATTACAAATACCATAGACATTGAAAAGATAGCGTTAGTACTACATTTTCTATTACCATAGATTTGATAGTATACTATGGATGGAGCCAAAGTCGC
>NW_019417748.1:26444-44647 GCF_000390285.2 Anoplophora glabripennis | reverse complement strand
TCCGGTATTCCGATATATTAATACAATCCGTTAACAGAGGGCAGCACAACGCGTAACAAAGAAAACTTTCTACAGTAGCTAGTAGATACCTCTGTTTGTAAATCTAGTGACCTTGTTTCCCCTACTGAGAAGTTGTTCAAATGGAGTATAGTGCTCAGCTGCATTTAAAGTTCATTTAGTTGTTATTTAAGTATACTTTGCCCTCTGTTAATGGATTGTATTAACATATCGGAATACCGGAGTGGGAATTGTATAAGTAGTGACATCTAAAGAAAAGTCAAACGACGAAAACAAAGATGCCCATCGGTCGCTGAATTACAAGTGGAAGTGGATCTTATTTGTGGAAGGGCGAAATGGGCGGTAACTATGGACGCTTATTCCGAAAGCTTAAGTATTAAAAAAGTGTTTACACATTCAAGTTGGCTTTGACTGCATACCCGACTATAAGATTTATTTTCACTTTTTTACACTTTTGGGAGTTTTATTTTTAACTTTGAACTTTAATTTTATTTTTAAGTAACACTAGGTGCTAAAAAGATATGATTTAAGAGTTGATTTAAGTGACAGAGGTCTAGAGCAATGCTAAGATGATCTAAGGCGAACTAAGATGATTTTTGGTTTGCTATAAGGGTTATTTTATAAGTTCATTTAGTCTTAGGACAGCAAAAGCTGATGAGAAGCAATAAGTTTCTTGGAACTCATTGGTAACTTGGCAATGGTCTTTTGTTCTAGTGCTTATCTTTATACAATACAATGTCGCGTCCTTACTAAGTCCGAAATGAAATGGAGGCGGCAGCATTTAATTAGAGAAATTAGAAAATACAAAAAATGCCTGCGTTTTAATTAACTTTGTCGTTTTAAAACTTTCATCATTTAATAGCAGACTATAAATTTGTATTAATTTTTTAGTTTAGATTTAATACAAATTAATTAAGAGGAATTGTATTTTTTTAAAGCTTTTCATTATTTAATAGTAGCCACTAATAAGTACGCTATAAATATGTAAAAGCATAAAAAAATTTAACTATTACAACCAGATGTTCAAATTTTTGCAGTTGGTATGTTTAATATAAAATAATTAAAAAGTCTTAAATATTTTTCATAATGATTTCTAAATGTTTGTAATGTTTCCTAATAATATGATCAATTTTTGCCTCTCTTGAAGTCTATCGTGTAGTTTTCATTCCTCTTCCATAAATATTGTCATACCAATGGATCCTTTACTGGTTTACTGACAAGATATATCTCTCGACTTCTTAGGCTATCATTAAATTTTTCAATGCCTTCTTTTTCAAAATTATAAGTAAATCGTCGTGGTAAGTAGGTGACAAAGTCCTCGGTTTCTACTAGTATACTTTCACCATATCTAGTTTTACTCACTCTTAACTGCACAACTGCAACTTCTGATTCAATAATAATTCTTTAACGTTTCTGAAAACTTTGAAAGATGTTTCTCAATTTAATTTCTGAAGATCCATTTCGATCGAAGATTCTTTTATAACTAAATAATACTTTATAAAACATGTGTTTCGCATAAGAACCGACACAGAGTAGAGGCATGTTGGGGAAAATATGTCAAAATAACTCTAGAGACCGACCTATTAATCGGCTTCGGCATCGGCTTCGGCTACATTCGGCCAATATTTAAACCGTCGGCGAAGAATCGGCTTCGGCCAAAATTAAGCCGAACTTTTCGCCGAAGCCGACGATACTGTTCGGGACGCCGCTGGAGTTAACAAATCTAATCAAATTAGGGTTAAATTAGCCCCTTAACACTACAAATAACACTGCCAAATTACAACAAAATTGGGTAATTTGCCTAAAGTTATTTTGAGAATATTTGTTTCATCAATAATATAATATTCAGTATGCCGCATTATTGTTTTCAGAAAATAGTTTTATTCACGATGACAGATATTAATAAATTAACTTTATACATAAAAAATATGTCATTTCCTGAATGTTTTTACATAAAAATATTGTTTTTTAAGAAAATTGTTTATTGGTACCATTATTTTTTTTTAATTCGTGAAAAATTACCAGGATTACGAATATCAAAGCAGCTTTAAAAAATATTAATTCTTCGCAAAGTTTGAAAAACCTTATAAACAAATTACCCTATTTGTTTACACGCCGTTTTGAGGAGGTTAGCCTATGAAATTACAAATTCCAAATACATATCTTGAAAATATAAGTCAAGACGAAACAAATGAGCCCTCATAAGGCCCTTTATTATAACGCTAATAACCGCGTTTTTGCAATTGAAAAAATGCTATTTCTAATAAACAAATGCAAAAACTCAAATAAATATTTTTTTCCCAAATTTTCAGGGTTTCTTAAGCGCAACAAAATACAACTTTTACTGCAGTTTAGAGACGATTTATTTATGCTCTGCTTCTATTTATGACAAATTCAAATTTCGCTGTTTTTTTGCAATTATTTAAACAAATTGTTAATGGATTTTGTTTTAGCAGGTCTCAAATGAAGCATTATTTGAAAACCTATAAGTATAAACAAAAGCAAAAACTCCTGTTGAAGAGCGCTTTTTAATACAGTTAAAAAATCTCCATTTTGGTAATTTTTACATTATAATCATTGTTTAAACAATGATCTTGTTGTTTTAAACCGATACTTTTTGGGAAATATTATTTATGTTTTCCTAAACTAACGATTAAACCAAGTTTCAATCTGAAACGAATTTTTTTTCATTTACTGGGCTATAATTAGTACTAATGACATTACAGGGAACAACTACTCCGCGTACTAAAGCCCCGTTCAGCACTGAATTGCACCCGCAATATCTAGTAAAAATGTTAACTCAGATTAATTAATAATAATAATTATCCAAAAAATAATCATCGAAGTATTTTTACTGATATTTTTAAATAATTAAATAAAATTTCAAAGAAATTACCTCTTTTCTTGTTTCTAACAACTTGGCTTTGTCAAAGATAAACTCACGTAAAGAGCCATATTAAATAAGAATAAATGAGATGAATATTTCTTCATTTTAAGAATAGCTTTTTCAACTAGCCTCCTTTTTAAAATTGGTTTTGATACCTAAATAGCTATAAATACTGGATAATACGTAAAACAAAATATTTTTATGGACTGTAAATTTTAAACAAATATTGTACTTTTAGAACATTTATCTATTCATTTCAATTCATACCCGTAGTAACGATAGGGATACGTTTATATTATTTGAAAGAATAAAACGAGAATTAGTTTACTAATTAAATTGCTATTACGATATAATATTACGAAAATATACTGCTATACTATACACCTTATGATATATATTATTAAAATGGTGGAATCATGACAAAAAACAGTATCTTCAATTTTATTTATGTAATTAAATTAAACCAGGTATTCAAAATTCTTACCATAGAAGGCAGTTCTCTATAATTAATGTTTTTAGTTTATATCATAAAGTGGAAAAAAGGACAATATTACACACGTTAAATATTAGGAATAAAGTGACTTTGTATACACGTGATTTTGCGCATGCGTCAAGATAAAATCAATTTTATAACAACTGCTCGTTCACCTATATTTTAAAGATGTTTGATAGAAAAGGAGTTTCTAAATTTTTCCCGAAATGTTATAAATTTAATATACTTATACATACATGTATCAACGTTTATAGCTTATAAAAAATTGCATTGAAGCCTCACGTGCTGTTGTAATTGTCTGTCCTTTTTTGTCTACGAAAGAAGAGGAAAGAAATGGTAAGTAAAAATAGTTGTTCATATGCCTTTGAGGAAAGAAACGTTGCATGAATAACATAATTACTAGTAATTAAAATATTAATGAGATTAAGTAAACAAAACAAAATTTTTGTAAATATGCATGCACAGGGTTATCCGTATTTTTTTATGCTGGTATACTACTATGCTATTGCAATTAGAAAACTGAGTAAAATCCTTTTCTTTGGGAAAAAAATTCATATACTTTTGCAGAGCCTGATAGGAATAGAAACATAAAAAGAAAAGAGGTTCGATTTCGAACATAAACTTTTAAAAAAATATGAGTTTTTGTTTAGTCTGGATTTAACTTCATTCTAATGTTAAATATTTTTAAATGGTATTAAAAACAATTTTTAATACAACTTTAATACAATTACATTCTAAGATAATTTTAATTATCTTTAGAGACAGAAAACTAACCAAGACAACTTTATTTTAACTTTTATCGTTAATAATGCGTGTGTTATGATTTAATACATAATTTTTTGTATTTTCAATGTTATTTCTATCTTTTCATAATTTATTATATCATTACATAAATAATATATTAAAGACAAATTATGTCTATGACTACTTAATAGTAAATATTAACTTGTTTAAGTATTAACAGTAATTAAATAAGTGCAGATAGAATGTTGACGATTCCATTTTATAAGTAACAATTATTTTTTAGAGCATACTGTTCAAATTTTAAATTTATACAATTTGTAACTGCCTTAAGTGAAAATACCAACAAAAACATTTACCTAGTCCAAATTACAATTATACAGGGTGTTCTGAAAGTCCATCAGGAAACTCCGGGAGGTGATTCTACGGATTAAAATAATAACATTGTGTAATGAAAATTGTTTTTGAATTGTCAATTGTTTGCAAGTTACAGCTTGTCAAAGTTTAATTTTTTAATTTTTCTATTTAAATAACATCTAATTCAAGTTATATTAGTCTCTCATTTGGCACACCCACTAAGTAGATGAATCTGTATTGGACCAGTCAGAGAAAAGTTTCATTATGCGCCGCTAGAGGGCACTATACCTAGAACTCAAAATTTGTTTTGTTCATAACTTTTTTCTCTTCCTAGACATCTCAGAAATTTATTATTGAACGTTATTGAACAGAGAAACAATATCACAAAAAATTGTGTACTTTTTATTCAAGCCGATAAATTAACCGTTTAACAGGAAATCGCTATTAAAGTGTTATTAAATATCAAAATTTGTATAATTGTTTCTGCAATTGATCAAGTTGCCATGCTGTAATACCTTCTTTTGTAAAACAGCTTCGTTAGTAAACAAAATATTGTTAGTAAATTCATTATCCTCATTAAGAAAGAAAGAAAAAAACAGTATTTGCTTGTACCTCGGAAATGACTCGAAATATCAAAAAATCTCCCCTGATTGGTGATCGAGTAAAAAACGTCCGAAATCCGCATGTCGAAAAAAAAATCGGGACAAACTTTGTGTGTTATATTTCTTTGTATGTGTGTTGAATCGAAGAAATAATTGATAAAATCTAGCCACGCCCATGATTCTAATTGTCCTTCTGCGTTGAATGCAAAAGGTCCGAAGTCCGTCTGTTGAAAAACCAAAAAGTTAATCAATAATTGCAACAGCAGTAGCGGACGCATTATCTTATCTTTCATTGATTGATGATTTGTTTTTTTTTTAATAAATTTCATATCAACCACCCCTTGAGGTGCCAACAATTTATTTTTTTTATTAAATAAATAATTAAGGTACTATTCTTAAGGACATTTTAAATTCTTTATTTTTTTTGAAATAAATAATTAGGTAAATTCATAGTTTAATTGTAACATGATTTATTTTATTTAGCATTTAACGCAAATGTCATTTCCAGACAAAAGATAAGTTCCATATAACTCTTCAATTATATAATTAAATGCAGTTACCACGTTAAATTTTATTGCTGAATGCCGGCTAACAAGACCCTGTATCCATTTTAGGTTGCCAATTTCCAGCTTTTAAAGCGCGGTCTGTGGCGATAAGCTATATTGTCTGTGATATATATAATCAAGTCCTCCAGATAAATTTAGCACGTGTAATAAAAAACGTATAAACGTATAATAAAAAAGCATAATAAACATATAATAGAAAATATTCAATACATATATTAAAAAATTCTAGTCTGGTTACGAGTACTGACTCTTCCTCGTTGTCTTGTCCAGTTGGCCAATAATGTATACATGAAAATAATCAGGGGCCAAATCACAATGACCAAACAATATTGTATATGTATGTATGATAAAAAATTAGGATGAAATCTACCAATATAACTTATACTAGAGAATGATTAAAATTTTCGTCAGAAAAAAAGGTAAAAGTATCACCCTGTATACACACTTTTGGAGAAATTATGTACTAGCACAAAATAAAATAATAATAAACTTGGTAAACAAAACATCACCCTGTAGGTGACTAAATAGTATTTTTGAGGTCAATAAATGAGTATACTAATAAAAATTATAAATAAAATACCGAAAAAAATAGCAAAAGCATTAGCTGATTACGCGAAATAAATATTTTGATGGAATGAAATTAAAAATTCTTTTACAAAATGAAAGTTACTAGCAAATAGAAGTGAGGGAACAAATCCTAAATTTAAAGTTAACTTTGAGAAATAAATAATTACAAATGACTAATGCAAATAAAAGTCCCCAAAATTTATAAAATCCATTATAATGAGTGTTGCTTTAAATCAGACCTAAATTAAAGTTAGAGAGCGCTGCTAAACTCTACTATGTTCAAAAAAATTGACCGTTACTCGAATTTGCAAAATGAATCTCCAGACGGATATGACGTAGTCTACTAAAGATTCTAGAATGGTTCGGTACCAACAAAAAATATAATAAAAACTGTAACGCTGTGCTCCGCGATTGATGGATGGTATGAAAACTTAGTACGTTTTCTGCGTATTTCGGAAAGATACTGATAAAAACATATTATCGGTATATGACGAAGTTGTCAGTGAACAGTGCGATACCCTTCACTATATTGTTAATTAATTTATGTTGTTTCAGTACGGCTTCGTCAATTATGCACTAGAACTGCTTGTAACTAAAACATTTGGTGATGAGACTTGGGAATTAATTAAGTAAGTATACTTTAAGAACCATTACTCAGAACCATTCTTATATTATAACTTAATTTATACAATATTATTTTTTCTTAAAATATATCAAAATAAATAAACTTCGAAATAACATAATCAATGTTTTTCATTGTTATAATCGATTTTAAACGTACAGTATTATTCTTTAGTAGTGATAACGATATAGGTTTTGGAATTGACGCATATATACCTCACTAAATAAACTTATAAATAAATTATACACCGGTTGGTCTTTAAACAAGCAAAATTTCAACTTTCCTCTAATAGCTCCAGAGAGGTTCGAGGTAGAACGAGTAATAAGTATTTGACCCCTCGTTGTTTTTTTCCAAAATTTTACTGCCTTAAACATCCATTTAGGCCTTATTGTATCTTCTGAGTTTTCTTTTTTTATACGAAAGTCCACGGAGGGGATTTTTTAGCACCTTTTGCCTAAATGGATGAGGAAAAAACAGAAAACTAACAAAACAATCTCAGAAACTATTGCTTTCCTGTTCAATGTCAAGCGGCAAAATTAATTTATAAAAATTATGTTTATTTTTAGAGAGATTTTATTACGTCATCATTATCGCCATCCTCTTCCTTCTTCTCCCCCTCCACCACAACCACCACCACGTTTTAATGAAAAATGCATTTCTACAGATAAAAGAATGGCGTACTATCGGACACAAAGGTAATGAGCAGTCACTGCATTTATCTCAAAAACTAAGGAGCAGAAATTTTGAACAAAATTGCAATTGTTGACAATTAGTCACCAAAATTTGAGAATATTAGGTTGAACCGTACGGAAGATTCTTCGATGTATGCTCAGAAATGTGTCCATTTCTTACTTTTCCCTTACTTTAAAACTTAATTTGTTATTTCTCAGAAATCACTAAGTATTTTTTTGTGAAACTTTGTTATATGAAGATTTATGTTTATTATACGTGGTATATTCTTAAGTTTTTTTAACAAACGGATTGACAGTATTTGCAAAAATATGTCACCATATTTACTCAGTTGAGGATATCAAAAAATCGTTTCGCGATCCAAAATTCGAAGCAAACAAAAATCTTCCAAAAAATACATATTTTTATAATTTGGTTAATCTTTTGGTCGTTTGATAAAACAGTTCATGTGTATTCAAATTCTCATCAGTTTTACTGAGAGGGTATATTGTAGGTTTGTAGAAAAATATTCACACGCTTTCAGTAATTGTTTGTTAAAAGTTATCAACAAATTAGATTAAAAATAGTATACAGGCTGTTACAAATTCGCTTCTCATTACAGGGATCTTGGAAACGGTAAGGGATAAGCAGTAGCTTAAATGGGGGCCACGTTGCATGGTAATCAGGGTACCAACATTATGCCTCTAAAAACTCAAGGCTAACATGATTAATTTTTGAAATATTTAAAAAAAGCCGAAATTTTCATTCAGTCTTGTTTGAGTTGATATTGAAAAAAGAAGAACACTTTTTCATGGCAACTTTTTGCACTCTATGGAATGGCATAATCAATTTTTATATTTAACTTTTCGTCTCTCCAGGACCATCATCAATTTCATTTTTTTAAATACGACCCTGCAAATTTTGTTACATTTTTTGCAAGCTTTCATGACTCCCAATAATGTACTGCCTCAGCCCGAATCAGATTTAGACGTTTTCATCTTCAATGTATTCGTTCCAAATTTATCAATTTTTTTTTAGATTTCTATGTTTGTTGAATTATCGTACACTCTAAGTGTCGTAAAATTCAGTTTCAATTTTGTGCATATATTTTCATACGCATTATTATTAAAAGAAAAGTAAATGCCCCAGAAAGTATGAAAATCGCGCAAGTATTGAAAAGAACATGATTTGGGTGGCGTCCAGTCAGTGAAACCAAAAAGTGGTAGAGAAATATTGGATCTTGACGATATTTTTCAAGGAATTATACGAAAAGAACATGATATTTACATTAATTAACAAAAGGTTTCCAATTATAAAATAATCATGTGAGCAATTAAATGAAAATCTTCCTGCTTTAACAAAATTTATTTTCACAACACATTCTTAGGGAGTAGTTTACAACTCTCCCTTCTTATCATATATATCTTTCTAAAGTAAGGATTTAAAAATTAGTATCAACCGGAAAAGCTTGCGCTCATTCCCCCTGACGCGCCACGTTGGTAGGTAGTTGCAATATCTGAATGATGTGGGAGGTGGAGACTAACACAGGGAAGCACTCATTTATGTTTACTTAACCGTTTAATATTCTGGACTGAATATAATAATGCGTCCGCGGTTTATATTTAATATTAATTTAAAATAGGCAGTTATGTCTATATAAATATAATTGTTAAGTAAAATGATATGATGTTATTAATAAAATATAGTTTAATGGGATATTAATATAAATCGTCCCGTGAAAGATGTGACATCGTCTTCTGGCAATGAAGTTGATATTGGGTAAACTATTTGGTATAGATTGCGACAATAAGTTCTATGCATATAATGCGGGAATTGGCAATATAGGTACATCCAGTAGTTGGATCCAAACGTTAGAAAGTCCGACTGATTCAGGATTTGATAGTGTCAACTGTCTTATTTCCTTGGCTAAGTTGACAAGAGAATTTATCCCTATAGTGTTTTAAGTGTAGTGGTACTTCTTTGTTTATTGTTCCAATACTAGTCTTTAAGATAAACGCAATCAAAGTGGCGCCTCAATACCTTTACATCTAATATTACTTAGTACATATTTTCAAGTAGATATGTATTCATACATGCTATTTTTTGATATGGTGTAATATGATTTCAGAAAAAATGCGGACGTTCAAATGGAAGGTCAGTTTTTAGTTCGTCAAATTTATGAAGATGAAATAACTTATAATTTAATATCAGCAGCAGTTGATATATTAAGTAAGTATTGGCTGTATATTATAGATATTTATATATAAACATATACTTTTTTAGAGATTCCTGCTAATACAATATTAGAACTATTTGGGCGAACTTTTTTTGAATTCTGCCAGGATTCAGGTTATGATAAAATATTACAAGTTCTAGGTGCAACACCAAGGGATTTTTTGCAAGTATTTATCAACTAATCATAAATGTAAATTCTAAATTAATTTCATGTAGAGTGATTCTTATACATATACATATATTTACATATATGTATATATAAAGTCAAAACTGTTAAAGCTTTCTGTACCTAAATCCAGTAGTGGCTCGCCAGGTGACGCAAGTGACGCACCGCGTCACCTAAAATTTCCGTTTGGTTGTGCAATTTAAAATTATTTATAATTTTATATAAATTTTATAATTTAGGTATAATTCTATATTGAAAATATATTGTGTTCGTTTGTTTAATACGCAGAAATAAACAAAATAGTAGCACGGTGAATGCCTTCTAAAAAACCATTACCTTCGTTGAGTGCGAAAATCAACCTCGTACCATATAACGTATAGTATAAGCAAGTGACACAGATCGAAATCAGTCTGTATTCCGCTTCTCTTCGTAGCGTTGTTTACGGGGGTTGTCATGGCAACGAGGCGGCCAACACGGGAGTAAACTACGGCGTGGGAGAACGAGTGACACGGCAATTGAAGCAGTATTGTCATCGACCATCGCCTGCCTTTAAAAAGTTTATACGATACGCGTCGCCCAGTGCACGATTCTTAGTTAACATTTGTTTTGTATAATAATAATATTTTAGAAATGTTTCCTATGTATGATCCAGTATGTATTTTATTGGAAACGCCATTTTCCAGATGGAAGATAGAGGACAGAAAGGATTTTTTAAATTGCGAGAGACTTGTGCCTTATTCTCTCGATATAAAAAAGGGGGAAGTCAAAAAACAATGTGTACATTCGGAAGTTTCGGAATCGGAATGAATGGTATTCGGAGTATAAGTGGTTGTGCGGAAGTGTTTACTTAAAAAAAACTTTTCTGTGTGCCGTGTTTAATTGTGGGTGTAAAGACGGGCGTGTGGAATAAGGAGGGATTTAGCAATTTTGGGAACGTAATGTGAGGCTATCGTAACCACGAAACTTCTTTTAAACATACATACACGGTGTGCGTTAATGTTCGCAGAAGTCCCTAAGCCGAACCAATATTTCTATTTTTTATAAAACCCAAATAAAAATTCTTCTCGCGAACATCAGTTTTTCGATAATATTGCAAAAAAATGCAACTAAAAAATTCCAGATTCATTTAAAGCCGTTAGACCTTGAAAATTTTCACCTTCGGCGCTTTTTTTCTTTTTAGTCAATCAATGAATATGCCTCACCTATTCTCAATGTCACGAGCCGCCACTGCTTCATTTTTAATTCTCAAGCATGGTAACTGTTTTAAATAAATATTTTTTCACATTTATAACTTAATTTACTCTCCTTCCTATAAATATTACAAATTATATAAAATAATCCTTCATACCATTATTTACAGAATCTCGACGCTCTTCATGATCACTTGGGCACACTGTATCCAGGAATGAAGGCACCGTCATTTAGATGTACAGAAAGACAAGAAGATGGTGCATTAATTTTGCATTATTATTCAGATAGACCCGGACTAGAACACATTGTAATAGGAATAGTAAAAGTAAGTAGAAATGATTGTTATACAGTGCCCTTTTGTAATGTAAGCTGGGTCACACATCTCACACTGGAGCGACAGGCAGCAATAAGCAACTGGCGATAGACAACGGGAAATAATATTGTACGTTTGGGTTCAAAGATGTACTTAGGCAATTCACTTGCCTTTGAGTTTAAAAGTTTGGTTTTAGACATTTATGAGGGTTTCAACTGACCCTAGATTGCTTTGCACTTGGTTTTATGAGCACGGTCGAGTCTGATACACTAGTGGAGCGGTATTCAAACTGTGTTCTGCGGAACTCTGGGGTTCCCCACAACCTCTCTGGGGGTTCCGCGACTCGGTCAAAAAGCATATCCCAGTCTTTCTTTAATTATCTGATAAATATTTACTTACTAAAAGCTTTGAGCTCTGGTATTTTTTCTAGAGAAATATAACTGAAAATAGTTGACAATAAATAGTATGGAAAGGCTCTATACAATGGAAAGATGGTAATAATTTGGAACGAGTTCACATTCTGGCCAGATTCCGAATGCTGATTATTGAACCCCAGCAAACTTGTCCACCTTTTTAGAAATTCACCATGCTTTCGATTTTTTGGTCACGAACCATTGCCCAGTATGTGGTGGCATTGTTATGTTGGTGTACCTTTTTTATTTCCAAAATCCGAACTGGGACGATTTTTCGTCTTTAGATCGCGACTTTTACGACTACTGCGCCAATAGCATCTTCCTCCGCCGGCGTCATCTCCTGCTTCGGTATTTTGGACCTGCTTGGAACTGGCGGTGGAAATTTTGGAGTGTAGTGAAAATTTCAATCCACGCGCTGAGCTTTCTGCTATAGTATAATTTTTAAATAAACTTTTATATTAGTAAAATGTTCATTATCAGAAATTTTTTGTTTCTTAGAAATTAGTAGACATAAATATATTTACAATTTTTCGTAGTCTTAGATAGCCTATATGCCCTCACTTTCTCACAATGTTTTCAGTATCTATATTTATTATTAATTCTATAACTCTATTTTTTGCTTTACGATTTTTTTACTTTTTTAAATTATCTGTGTTTACAAAATACATCATGCATAATGTGGATAAGATAAAAATATATTTGAAAAAATGTTATAAAAACAATTTAAAAACATGTCTAATATCGTTTTTTAATAGACCGTAGCGAGTAAACTTCATGGTACTGATGTGGAAATGAATATTTTAAAATCTAGAGAAGAATGTGATCACGTCCAGTTCCTTATAACTGAAAAATCTAGTTCCAATAAAGGTGATGTGCAACAAATCGATGAAATACATACATTGTCACTAGGTAAGTTTTTTAAATCTATTTTTCTATTTTTATTTATCAAATTTTTCAACAAACTGTGCGAAACAGGAAAGCTTCCCAGTGCTAGTATAACACCTGAACAACAATGTTTCTCTATAAGCTTTAGGATTCGTATTCTTATTCTCTGTAGGAGGTTTAACAGGAGTAGTTTCAGTTAATTCATCTCTTGATATTATTTTACATATACCCTCTATGTTGTTGCTTATTTTCACTACGTTCTATCTATAGATGCAGTATTTGCAATTATAGCAGGTATTGTTCAATGATTCCCATTAATTACAGGATTAATTCTTCATAATAAATTTTTTAAATTCAATTTTTTATAAAGTATATTTATTGGAGTAAATGTAAAATTTTTGCCTTAAAATATAGGTATATTGAGTTTACTAAAATGCACAGATGTACTTGAAATTTATATAGCGTATTACCCAGTGCTCCCTCTGTGCATCATATTTTTTTGAATTTTTTGTTGTTGAAAGTTGTTCATTTTAACATAGGTTTATATGGCGAAGATGGACGGTGCGGCTCTTTTTTTGTCCATAACTGAGAACAAATTTAGAAATTGTGAAACAAAACTTTTCCATAGATTGTACACAGTATTATCTTATTTTTCTCTCGATGGAGCCGGCACGATCGGAATCAAAGTCTTCGTCGGAGGTTCTCAGCCTCGGACGGTATGCAGGTCTCTGGAGTAGCCTGAAATGTATCGCTGTTTCGTCGCAGGGGGCGATCGAACAGGATCTTCGCCTTAGGTTGGGCTACCTCGGGCGGTACGCAGGTCTCTGGAGGAGCCTGGGGTATCGCTGTGTCGATGCGAATGGCGATCGCACAGGACCTTCGTCGGAGGTGGTCAGTCTCGGACGGTATTTATTTATTTATTTATTTATTTATTTATTTATTTATTTATTTATTTAAATTATTTGTCCAACAGTGAACCACCAATTACAGGACAAAGTATATAATATATTATTTAACATGTGAGCATACAGAACAAAATGTAAAGAATAAATACAACAAACATACCGATAAGATAGTGTAACAACAAATGAAAAAGAAAATAAGAAGAAAGAAAAAGAAAAGCTGCAACTACTACCTATGTTAACAATCATGAATTGTTGACACTTCTAAAAGCTGTGTACAGATGTTGCAAGCTACAGTTGAATATATCACAAGAGTTACAGATTAAGTTATAATTGCGTGACATAAAAGAAACAGGAGACTTCAATCCCACATTGGTATTATAAGCAGAAGTATAAAAAGTAAGTGGAGAGCGGCAAGCCGACCTAACTGTTAAGAAATTCAATTGACTTAGAATCTCGGGACAGTCTACTTTATTGTTTACTAGTGCATGTAAAAATTTCAAACTATGGAAGTGCTTTCTGTATTGTAACGAGTCGAGTTTGAAACGTGTTAGTAGTATTTTATAATCGCATCCACGAGCAGGATATACGCCATCGGAGCGAAATGCGAGGTATTTCAAAAACTTTTTTTGCACCGAATCAATTAAACTGGCTTGGTTAATATAAAAAACAATCCAAGCCTGAGAACAGTATTCCAGTTTGGGACGGATAAACGCGTAAAATAATGAAAACAACACAACATTATCACTGAATTCACGACCTTGTCTAATCACAAAGCCCAGCGTACTAAGTGTTGAGGACACCAGATATTGAATATGATTTGAAAAGGTAAAGTTACTATCGAAATAAATTCCCAAATCTTTTATGGTATCTGTACGCTCTAAGACGTCCGAGTTAATTTTGTAATTGACTATAATGGGCTTAAGTTTACGTGAAAAAGAAACAACTTTACACTTAGAGATATTTAAATGCAAATTATTTGAATCGCACCAAAGGACTATTTTGTCCAATTGACTCTGAAGGTGAAGACAGTCATCATCAGTTAAGATAGAGGAGAAGATTTTTAAGTCGTCGGCATAAACTAGTTTGCGACAGTCAATGTAAGTCGTAATATCATTAACAAAGATGGAAAATAGGAGGGGACCTAGATTGGAACCCTGAGGTATTCCAGAAGTAATAGAATACTGGCTAGACTTAAAACCGTTGTAAGTGACATACTGAAGACGATTTGACAAATATGAGCTAAACAGTTGTAAAAAGTTGCCACAAAGCCCGTATACTTCGAGTTTATGGAGGAGTATGCCGTGATCAATGCGATCGAAGGCCTTCGAGAAATCAGTGTATATGACGTCTACCTGCCCACGCTGATCAATAACATTACATATGAACTGTGTGAAACACATCAGATTTGTGGTAGTTGATCTTTTTTCTATAAAACCATGTTGTTCAAGAGATATGATACTTCTGAAAAGTGGAAACATACGATTATACAACGACATCTCGAAGACCTTCGCAAAATTGCTTAACAAAGTAATGGGCCTATAGTTATTAATGTAAGAAGGGTCGCCGCCTTTGAGTATTGGACAAACACTTGCCACCTTCCACACGCCAGGAAAAGTTCCGGCTTTAAGAGTGAGATTAAATATATATCCCAGCGGGTTAGCCAAAACGAAACGACAATCACGAGCAAAGAAACTGGGAATTAAGTCCGGACCTGACGTGAATTTATTTTTAAGTTTTCCAGCTGAGTTTATAATTTCCTCATCAGTCAGAAAATTAACAGTTATTGAAGGAAACTTAGTACAATTAAACGTGCCAAGATTTCGATGTTCACCCGAGAGGGGCTTACTGAGAACGCTCCCAAAATAATCTCTACAGGATTCCACAATGGCGCCGGGGTCATTTAAAAGAACGTTGTCGGTACTGTGCATCGTGTTAGGAATTCTACTAGAGCCTGCCTTGCCGTTTACAAAACCGTCTAGGTTCTGTTCTAATGTTAGTCTCTATGTGTGACAGATAAGATTTATAGTGACGACTGGCGAGTGTTTTAACTTGAGTTCAAAAAACTTTAAACTGATTAAGATAAAATAAATTACCGTGTTTCTTATACTGCCTAAAGAAATACTCCTTTTGCTGAATAGATCGTTTCAACTCATGGCTATACCACGCGGAATATTTATGTTTTTTAGGCACGTACTGCGGCACATGGGTGTCGAGAAGAGAATATAACTTAATATAAAAGGCGTCGCAAGCCAAGTCGACATCCTCAAAAGCTTCTAAAAATGACCAGTCTACCACAGTCATAGCATCGTAAAGAGCGCGAAAATTAGCTTTTTTGAAATTGTATGACTTATGGAGTGAGTTAATTGGAAATCTCTGCTGATGTTCAGCTATTACATGTGTTGTAAAAACAAGTGCAGGATGATGAGAGTCTTCAGAGACAAGGGGAGCGTGATCGCGAGCAACGGTGCAACGTTTTACAGATAAGACAAGATCGAGAATTGAATTATTACAGTTAGTGACTGAATTGTGTTGAACAACTGATAAGAAGTCAATAAAGCTTTTCTATCGTAGGTCTCAAATGGATCCTGGAAATTTACCGCTGTTTCGATGCAGGGGGCTATCGAACAGGGTCTTCACCTCAGGCTGGGCTACCTCGGGTGGTATGTCTCGTGAAGCGAGTTGTAGTTGCTAGGCACTATTATCACGTCGAGGAATGGCAGTCTCGACGGAAGCCTCGTGAAGCGAGCCTGTGAGCTTGAGCTCCAAAGTTCTTGAGCTTGATGACGGTTTTTTCAATCAAACCGTGGAAGATATGTTAAAAGTATATATTGAACAGAATTAACAAACAATAAAGGTTCACAATTAACATATACAAGTTATTTACCATGAATAAGATTTGTTACACAATCGCTCTGTATCGCTTACGGAGGTCTTATTACTGGATGGATTTTATTGAGCAGTGGACTAGTGATGCACGGCATGTAGTAGTGCCGTGGTTGGAGGGTTCGGCCGAGATCGCGCGGACACCTTCGGCGGCAGCTATGAAGACGTGGAAACCTATTATGGCTTAGCTGGCCGTTAGTAGTCGCGCGATTCGGCTCGAATTTGGATACGACAACCACCTAGAGATACTCTAGTGTGGTTGGAGGGTTCGGCCGAGATCGAATGAGCGGAACGGTTGAAAACGCGGAAAACGTGAAATCCGCGTTTCCCCGTATAACGGCGTTTTGGCTCATCCGATTCGGACGAAAATTTAGTGAGATGTCAGCGACCTGAGGAGTGCTGCATTAAATTTTGACACCGATCGCTTAATAACTTTTCGAGTTATTGACGATAGCGTCCTTGACCAATTCGAAAGTGTGGTAAAAATTCTGGTGATAGTTTTCAAATATCGCCTCGAAGCGTACCGGGGTTCGTCTGCAGGTTGCGAGAGTAGCGGCAGTGGATACTGCGCGCCGGGATGGCAGACCCAGGCGAGATCGGTCGCGATGCGGGTGACATTGGAAACATCGGTGAAATTGAAATATGATTGTTTCGCCTCCTTCCCAATTCAACGGTCTCCGGCATATCCGTAGGTACAAGACTACTTCTATGAATATACGGGGTGTTCTGAAATCCTGAAGCTCGCTCAAAGGGTGGAATACGACACAACAGTATAATGTTTATATTTTCACATTAACAAACCGATAATGTAAATTAACTGCTATTTTCAGTAAAAATATATACCTAACCTGAATTATTTTTTTACTTTGGCGAGTCGTATTAACTTAAAAAACACTGCTTAATTACTAAAATATATAGAAACTCGCTATTAATTACGTAATAAAATATATCTATTTAGTCCATTGAAATGAAGGCTAAACCTCCACTTTTTCCTCTGTCGATCAAACCTGGGCGCAAATATGTTTTCGACCCTCAGGAATCCGAATCCGCAAAAATTTTTGACTTAGGTGGTCAGGCAAGGGGTCAAAAGGTCAAAACACCGTAAAAATAAGGTTTTTCGCAAATATCTCGTAAACTACGGCAAGTAGCAAAAAAATAATTGCACCATCGTGTTCCCAGGGAAATTTTACATCGATTTTATGCTATTGCTTATTAAAATGAAATAAATTTATGTCATGTTTTGGACAATTACTAAGGAAGAGAGGGGAAGTGTATATCTCCGGCGGTGAAACCTATTTGGGGACTAGTAGAGCGCGCACGCTACATGTATCGGCTGACTCGCAGTTGACAGCTCTAGCAGGTGTGCCTCTTTGGAATATAATGCGATTTCAAATATAATTAGCCTGCAGTTGTAGTGGATTTTTTTTTGCTACTTTAATTTTTAAATGAAAAACCAAAAATATTACTAATGATTAATGAATGAACAGAAAAAAATTTTTAGAATGAAATACTTATTGCAAAAATGAAATATACAGGGTGTCCCGAAATTAGGGGGTAATATTTCTACAGGGTGTTCTGTGTCGAAAAAGATTACTTTTTCTTTATATAAACGTGGGTCCAAAAATTCTTCCTAAATTTACCATAACTTTTTTGTGCGTTGACTTTTTTTAACTTTTGAAAAGTATGAAAT
>NW_019417748.1:0-23292 GCF_000390285.2 Anoplophora glabripennis | reverse complement strand
TTCACTTTCATTTTCAAGGGTAGCGACACCTGTGAGAGAGTATACAAACGAATTATAGTTATAATAGAATAGGAATCTCGAAATTCTGGTTTAAATATATAATAAAAATGGAGTCGTGTGTAAAATGTTGTCATTTTACTTGAGGACACAAATTATAGAATTATTAATAAATATTAATCTGAAAATTAAATACAAATGATCCTAGGTGTCCGTTCTAGTGAGTGAAGTAGTTTGGTTATTGTGCCTAACGAGTTCCGTCGTAAATGCAATATATTGACAAACAGTATGATTAAAATTGAGGTACTTTGGCATTTATTAAATTATTCTTCTGTTCTCGTGAGCATTGAAAATTATCTCACTCACTAGCGGGAACCATTGCGAATACATTGATATATAATTATGTTAGTTTCCTCGATGATTTGTGGTCCTCGTCTGAAGCTCTGTTACACGGTAAAAATATACATACTAAATCGCCCCCTTAAGACATTTTTGTAGTTGTACTCCCTCCGAGGCCTACCTTGGCCATGTAAAGACCCATTTTCTGATAATTTTCTGTGGAGTATAGAAAATAGTTTTCGTCCAGGTTGCCTCCGATTGGGATATGTAAGTCTATATTCCCGTTGTGTCGCCAGCGTTCATCCATTACAGAATCCGTATATAAAATGGATATCAGTTAACTCATGATTAGTGAAATTTTCCATCTTTTTAAATCATTACCGTGATGTTAATAATAGCAAACACAATTCTATGTATTTCATTTAAGTTAGACAAAGTGTCAAATAAATCGAGGCAAACAAATTTTTATTTTCATGGCCTGCCTGCATATTTTTGTAATTCTTACCGCACACTTTGGAAAGTGTTACATATAGGTATCTAACACATTTAAACCATTTTTTCTCGAAAACGAATTACTTTTTCGATTTCATAGAAAACTCAGATCTATCAAATTTTACTGTTTAAATTTTTATAGGTAGCAACAAGTAAAAAATTTGGGGCAAATTTTGCCGACGACGCCGCAAGATGTCCCTGACTATTTTAAGGATGTTCGATACATCTCTTGCGGGGCAGGCGGTGCGGGAGGGAAGCCTATGCTTATACACGGTAGTTTCGTTGTAGTACCAACCTTACATAAATTAATTTGAGTTAACTAAATATAATATATACGAATGAAATTTATACAACACATATTAGCTTGCATATATTTTTCGTGTTTAATGCACGGCAATTTACTTTTTATTTGAATAAAAGTGTCTATTTATTCATTAAGAGCTTGTAAAATTATGGATGAAATCTGGCAACATTGTTATGGCGTGGTGGTAAAAGTTGGGTCAACTGTCCTGTCATTACTGTCAACTTTGCGCTTATTCCGTAAACATGAATAAACATCCAAGGTACAAAGGAAAAGTATATTGCATTAGATCACGAAAAATGTATTTAATATTAATTATTACTACATATGTTTTCGACTGGAATAATTTTATAGTCTATAATTGAGCTATTCAAATATAGCGCGTCAGTCAAAGCGTTAAATACAGCGTACAGAGTTGCCATATTTCCTTTCATTGGATCAAATGTTTGTTCAAATTTGTGAAAACGTTATATATTCATTCCATTATCTCAATAATTACATTGTAAGTGCATATTTTTATTGTTTTAAAATGTTTAGTAGTATTTAATACTTTAATTACAATTTTATTTTCCCGATCCTAACCATTTTTAAGAGCAATATTCATGTTTGATTAAAGTTTTTGCCCCAACTCCCATAAGAGCCTGTTTATAAGAGCATAATTTTTAATATCATTTTTCAAAAAAACTACATTGGCAATCGATCTGATATTTTTACACGAGACAGTTTACATATTTATTAACAGATTTCAATTGCTTTGAAAACTTTCTTACCATTTTTTTTTTCGGTATACCCATTTCGGAAATATTTTAAAAAATGAATTTTTTGAGCTTAGGAAGCATTTCTTCCATGTTTATATGAGAAAATATTCTTATTTTTGTCAATAAAATCAAGTGGTAAATTATTGGACACTAATTAGCTCATGAAAATTGGAACACCATCATATTTTAATTTTATAGATCCTTGGTTACTGAGCGCCATAATATGGGCTGTATAGCGGCGTATGCTTATGAAATAAAATGTGTGGAATATTTTGCAGTCTTTGTTAAGTAATATATTATTTTTCAGAACAAAAAGTAAGTGCAGCAACCTTTTGCAAGGTATTTCCTTTTCATTTAATGTTTGATAAGGATCTCAAAATTGTACAAACAGGATGTACCATAGCCAGGGTAATTCCAAATATCACTGTATCGACATGTACAGTCGGCGATATTCTAAGTACGGTAAGTTATAGTAAGTAGTAAGTAATATTCAGTAACAAATATTTTCATGCTAGCCCTTCACACCTATTACCCTTCTTTACTTTGTTATTTTTCGAAATATTTTAATGTTATGTTGCAGAAAAAATTGATGTTATTGTGTTATGACAACTTTCTCTTTAAATGAAACAAATATATTGACATAAAGTTTGAACAATACATCTCTAATAAGGGATTTAAGAGGAATGAGTGTATAAAGGGTAGTATACATATAAAAGACCGTTAATATGGAATCCAGTGGACGGGCCGTTAATTTTTAAATATTCTATAGATGGATGGGACCTATAGTGTAGGGGGTTAGGTGCACGGAAAGTGCTAGATAGTACAACAGCGTTATGTTATTTTCATAGCGCAACGCTGGAGCTATGCTATAAGTCCCATAACGACTCGCACTTGTGATAGAAAATAGTTGGTATGTGCAACTCGTTCGGAAAAGTTGCCATAGCGCCACTTGGGCGCTTTCCGCACTCGCTTCGCTCGTGCGCGTGGCGCTATAGACAACTTTTCCCCACTCGTTACACAATGTACTATAATTACATTAAAAATAATAATATTATTTTATTAGCAGATAAAGGTAACGCCACAGTAATTTTAGAAAAAATAGTTTATAACACAATAATTGATACTTTAGAACATTATACAAAATTAAATAAAGATCCTACTTAATCTATAGAAAATAAAATTTATAAAACATAAGAAAGAATTCAAAATACAGACATTTTCTAAATCGTTTTTTTACAACCATGAACCATCATGCTTTTACTAACCGTGAATATGTCGATATGCATTTTATTTATGGTTTCTGTAATGGAAATAGGCTGGCGGCTCAAAGAGAGTATCAGCAACGTTTTCCTGATAGAAGGTGACCCTCTGCAAGATTGTTTCGAAAAATTCATGCAAGACCTATGGAATCAGGAGCCCTAACACCAAGATATATGATTTTTTAGACGAAGTAATTTTAAGATTATTTGAACTTAATCCTACTGTGTAAGAAGAGCGTCTGCTCATGAAGGTTCATGGTTGTAAAAAAATCGAACAAAATGCAAAGTTGAGCACAAAGATCACAACTAAGAAAATAGAGAAACATAAGAATTTAAATCGTAGCACAAAGTGACAATCATTAGTATAATTACAATGAAACTGTCACTATGAAAGATGCCTACTATGTAAAAATGTTTTAAAAAATGTTACTGTTCTGAGCCATACATTATTTAAAAAATAATTATTTCTGACTAAAATACGCAAAATTAAAAAAAAAGTCAAAAAAGTCTAATCCATTAAAAAGTAATATTATTTGCTTGATTATTCAAAGATATAAGAAAAAATTCGAAATATTTCTGTTAAGAGTAGTTACAAAACTATCCTAATTTATAATCGATTTTCATGAAACTTATGGGAGTTAAAGACCCTTATGGTATGATTATTACCTACAATTTTCATTCCATCAGAAAGAAAGTTATTTTAAAAAATATGGACGGCCATATATCAGTAACGGTGCTCCGGAGGACCGATCTTTATATGAACATTTTTACTATTTTTGGCCCTACTTTCACCCCCCTTAAATTTTGTACCAACTTTTCCAAAAGCCCTGTGTATTTGTTTTTATTTTTTTCAATTACCTTTATTTTTTAGTATAAAATTATATTTGATTGAATGGTTGTTCGAAATATTGTTAAAATTACATTTATTTAAGACTAACATTCTGTAGATTGAAAAGGATAATATTAATTATCACATGTTTGGTTCAATATCACTATTTTAATATTTTTGAGGAATTTCTCACTAAGTTGTGTGCATTTCTCAATAAAACACCGTATATTACTATTATGCGAGATTGTAACTAAAATTTAAACTTAAATTTAGGTTCGCCCCCATTTGGAATTAACATTTGACAATATTTTATCACACATAAATACTATATATGTTCTTAAAACAAAAGTGGGAGTAATGAAAGTAAATGCTTTGCCAGAATACTGTCAACTAAGACTAAAGGGTCAAATGCTCTATATACAAGAAACGAATCTAGTAGTATTTTTATGCTACCCAAGTGTTATGAACTTAGACGACTTAACAAGGTAAATATTTTATATATTCATTTATACAGGGTGGTCGCGATGTAATGGGCCAAAATTCATGACTAGATTCCTGACGTGAAGATATTGCGGTTTAGACAAACTCACCCTAGTCCAAAAGTTGATACTTACAGAGATACAGGGTGTTTAATGCAAAATATTACTTTAGTTTTTTCTTATTTATTTCATAATAAATGCTCATATTGAGATGAAATTTTGGTGTTAGGGTTTTTTTGGGGCGAGAGATTGAAATATATCCATGGTTTGCTTGTAGCTCACAGAGAGCGCCACCTGCGCTAGGTCGAATGCGTTGAAAACGACAGAACTTTTTTATCTTTCAAAAATCTAATTCTCAGGTAGCAAATTCTGACACAAAAAGGTCAAGGTTTTGCTGATTGCGCATAAAATGAGCAAATTGTAATCTAGCTGGTAAGTCTGCTTCTAAAAGATTTTGCACGGGTGTAAAATGGTAGGGATATAAATTTTCCTTGTGAAAGATTTTGAGAACTGTTGTTTTACTAACACCGGTTTCTCTAGCTACCTGCCTGCTGCTAACTTCTGGATTTCCTGCCACTCTTACTAAAATTTCTTCTTCTTGGTGAACTGTAACAGTACGCCCTGCATTGTCTCTTTTAAGACGAAAACTACCAGTTTCTCCAAGTCTATTAAAAAGTCCTTGAAATAGTTTCCGATTTGGTTGCCTTCTATTCGGATACAACTCTGAATACCGACGAAGCGCTCGACGTCCAACATAATCTGATTGCACATAAACGCAAACCATATCGCGCATTTCTCCATTTGAAAATAAATTATGGCGTGGCATGTTATCTCGCACTACGATTTAGATCATAAAGTAAAGAATACTTTTAATAAGGCACGAATAATACTGTAATATTACTGACAGCACTAAGATAAGTGGAAAATGTCAAAATTGGATTTTAACATAAGCCTACTTGAAAATTTTTGCCGATTTGTAATTGAATGCAAATACATTGGAATTTTCAATGGCAAATTTTACGAGAACGGTGCAAGATAGCGACTATCAAAAAGTATAGCTTTATTGTGTAAAAGAAGTTGTAAAATCAGAATTTGCTACCTGAGAATTAGATTTTTGAAAGATAAAAGAGTTCAGTCGTTTTCAACGCATTCAACCTAGCGCAGGTGGCGCTCTCTATGAGCTACAAGTATACCTGCTTGGATATATTTCAATCTCTCGCCCCAGAAAACCCCTAACACCAAAATTTCATCTCGATATGAGCATTTATTATGAAATAAATAAGAAAAAACTAAAATAATATTTTGCATTAAACACCCTGTATCTCTGTAAGTATCAACTTTTGGATTAAGGTGAGTTTATCTAAATCGCAATATTTTCACGTCAGGAATCTAGTCATGAATTTTGGCCCATTACATCGCGACCACCCTATATTAATATAAATTACATCAAATATATACAGGGTTTATTTTAAATGCCATGTAACTTTATACGAATTGCCTGATTAATATCAAATACAGTTGCAGAGGTAAAAAATTTCATTCAGTGAAATTAATTGCATTCTGGCCAAATTGTTATTTTTTCATATACATGTAATAGAAAATATAATATTAATGACACATTGCATTTTCCAAAGAGTCTGCCATAAGCAAAACGTGACTGATGTACAGGGTGATTCACTATATTTTGACCCCCCTCATTAACTTTTCTGTTTTAAGAGTTATAAAAAATGTGAAATACAAAAGTTGCACGATTTTTTATAAAGTTTTCGAAAAAAAGTCGAAATAAAACTAACCATACGATTCGCTTCATCTTTGGACGGAAGCTTCACAGCAATGCGTAGTTTACTGCATTTTATTTTCAGCGGAATCGCATGAGCTGTTCGCTGGTAAAGTGGTTTAACGTTTTGGAAACATCGGCGAAATAGGTGACGGACATTTCCAAATATCGTCCTGGAGCGCGCCGGGATTCCTCCTCGGGTAGCGGTCTTCACTGCAGTGGACACAGAACGTCCGTCGTTAGCAGACCCGGGCAATGTCGGTCGCGGTGTTAGGGAATATTGGAAACATCGGCGAAATCGATTTCGCGGAGTTATCCTTGGAGTCGTGGTTGGATGGTTCAGACGGCCTCGGGCTCGATGGCGGAATTTGAAACATGATGGAATAGCAGTCGCACTTCTGGACCGTGGCGGAATGGCAGGCCGTCATTGACTTTGACGGCTGAATTCTGGACCGTGACGGAACGGTTGGATGTCTTCGAAACTGAGTACAGGCGGATTCGCCCCTGACGTGATCTGATGTGATTGTGGACAGCCGCGTTGCTGCCTGGATTTTCGGGAATGTGAAGACGGCCACGTCGGGAGATACATTACGTCGGAATCGCCCCGGAAGTGGTCTGGTAAGGTCCTGGACAACCAACTGGAGATATTGCTGCCTGGATCCCTAAATTTCATGAATCCCGGAAATTGACTCGAAACGTGTATTACAACACTATCAATGCCAGTTGGGACATGTAGCTTATAAAGTAGTTGTTTCCAACAATATCAGCAATTAAGAATCTTGTTTTATGAAAAAAATAATTTATTGATACTAATGATGTATAATGAAATTAAAAATGCGGGTGCTAATAATATTAATATGTTTTTTAAAGTGCACATATTAGTCGCACTCTTAGTTTCAAACGAATGTTACTACCCGTATCTTTAAATTAATTGATTTAATCTGGTCGTTGGACATTATTTTTGCCTTAGGAGGGGCTTATATATTAGCGACATTCCTTTACATGATGCAACAAGGGATTTAGTATTAATGTCTGAACAGTTTGAGGCAGAATATAAGTTAACAAGAAATTTAGAATTTTTAACGGATAAACTTCAACAGACATATCGAGAATTGGAAGCTGAAAAAAAGAAGACAGATCGGTAAGTCATATTATTGTAATAAAGATTTACTAGTTTTGTTATTTAAATATAAATTTTGAATTTTTAATCAAATTGCAATATCTGAATTATTTATACTAGTTTATTATGATATAGATTATAGAAAAAAGTTCTCGGTTTCAGTGGGAATGTGTACATTTATATATACAAGCTGATCCAAATTCTTTACATTATTACATGTATTATTGTATTGTATTACATGTATTACATGTATTATTGATATTACATATTCGGACAGCTTATGAAAAGAGCTTTAAGTTAAACAGAAATCGTAAAGATTCGTTGAAAAACAACGGAGTTACAGACTGTCAAATATATTATTTTCAAGCGAATTTCGCTTTTTTAATTACAGGATATTATCGTCATTTTCTTCGGACTCGCTATCGTTCGCTTCCTCCACTCTTCCGCCGCGCCGCGGCTCGCCGAAAAATCAATCGATCCAATGACGTTTGACAATATTTCTTCACCAAATATTCCACAAATAAAATATTTTTATCTGGGAAAGTACTCGGGTTGTCGGTTATGGCAGTATCTTTTTGCCGCTTCCAACCTAATGGTTTAAAAATAGGCCGTCAACTTTGACAGTCTGTAACTCCGTTGTTTTTCAACGAATGTTGAGACGATTTTTTTTTAATTAAAACTCTTTTTATAAGCTTTCCGAATATGTAATAATATTTAACTATATCACGCGCGTGCGTCGTATATTTCATTTTGCAACTAAGGCTAAAAAATAATGAAAATCTCTAGATTGCAAATTTCAAATTTAAAAAAAAATGATATATTTCAATGTATTATTATGAAATTTACCATGAAAAAAATCAGTGCAATTATGGAAGATGCTCGGGATCGTCCAGACTAATAACACAGGTCAACATTTTATCTAGGCTTGTGCACGAGAATCAAAGATGGTATCCTAGGGTTTTTGGGGTCGCTGATTACGATGAGCGGGTCGGTTAGGCTCCAACACGTCAAGTTCAAGGTCATTTGAAGGTCAAACGGTCAAAATACCTTCCAAAAATCTGAAAAAATTCATGGCCATGTTTATGAGGTCGCTGAATCCGAATCCGGTGTTTATTTTTACTTTGCATGCATCCTCGAGGTCATTCAAGGTCATCTCAAGGTCATTTGAGGGGTTTTTGAGACAAAAATACTAAGTACCATCCGAAAAATCTGAAAAAATTCATACGTATGTTTTCGAGTACCCTGAATCTGAATCTCAGGTCATTCGACCTCATTTCAAGGTAATTTGAAGGTCAAATGGTCAAAAAAGCTTCAACAAATCTGAAAAAAATCATGGACATGTCATTTGAGGGGTCTACACACAATTGTGCCACAGAACTAGAATACCTGCCTTGGGATGACCTTGAATGACCTCGAGGATGCATGCAAAGTAAAAATAAACAGCGGATTCGGATTCAGCGACCTCAAAAACATGTCCATGAAATTTTTCAGATTTTTGGAAGGTTTTTTGACCGTTTGACCTTCAAATGATATACTAATAATACAATATAATAATAATAATACATTTAATTAAATACATTACATCTGCTTGGCTATTACAATAAATTAAATTAAATTAAATGCACACATGTACATGTAAATTTAAAGGTTAGCCTAAACACCGGAGTGTTTGTAATGCTATAACCTTTCAAAATGATCTACTATTTAAATTATAGCACAGAGAGAACAAAAATATACCTAATATTTTAATCATAGCACAGAAAACAGAAATGTAGGAGAAAAAAGGAGAGGAGACAAGCAATGCGAATACACAATGCACCATGTAGATACAAGTTATTACTAATAAATATTGAAAAAAGTCTGATGTTGTTTAATGTATAATTTTAGTTTTTGAATTTTTTTAAATGTCCAACTTTCTTTAATTCAATTGGAAGCATGTTATAGAGTTTAGGGCTATAGAAAAATATTGAATGTTGCGTATGAGCTTTTTTAAATAAAGGCAGGCTTACAGATAAATTCTTTACAAATCTGGTCTCTTTATTTTTTGCACAATATATGTAGTTGTATTGTTGAAAGTCCACAGCAAACAATGATAGGTAAAAATATTTCTTACATTAAAAAAACCTGTTTTCTTGTATAACTGATCAATTGAATAAAATTTATTTCTTTTAAATATAATTTTTATTATGGTGTTTTGAGCAGCTTAAACATTATGTAAGAAGGTGTTACTTAAACCACCCCATGCTGTTATACAATACCGTATGATTGATTCCGTTAAGGAATAATATAACATGGTTAAATTCTGTTGTGATAAAATTTGTCTTAAAGTGTAGAATTGGTGTGCTAGTTGTCTAAGCTTTCTTGATACATAAGAAGCATGCTCATCCCATCTTAGGTGCTGATCCAGGATAATACCTAGGTATTTAATATCATATACTTTCTGTATATGAGGACACAGACAATCATTATTGTTAGAACAATCAGTGTTATGAATTTTTAACACTTCGGTATTAGGCTGATCCGTATTTGTTAAACTAAAAGTTAAAAATTTTGTTTTTTTTTATATTTAAACTTAATTTATTGAAGTTAAGCCACATTTGTATTTTTTTAAATTCAGATTCAGCAGTATTATACAGATCAGGCCAGTAATTACCAGAATAAATGATTGCAGTATCGTCAGCATACGAAATAAGGTGACCTTCGAAATTTTTTATACAACTGATACTATTAATATACACAAGGAATAATATAGGACCTAAAACTGTGCCCTTTGGTACACCAACAAGAATTTCTTTAGGTTCACTCAGACAGTTGTCTATTTTAACTCTTTGTATTCTATGTGACAGATAATCTCGAAACATATCTAGAACAGGACCACGGATACCATAATGTTCCAACTTGTTTAGCAATATAGTATTGACACTGTATCAAAAGCCTTGGCCAGATCGAGAAAGATGGCTAAACACCTCTCCGATTTGTCCAAGGATTCAACAATTTCCTGCACAAGGTCGAGTACAGCACCCTCCGTATTAGATTTATTTATGAAACCAAATTGCCGTTTAGTGATTATATTATGCATATTGAAAAAAGAAATTAATCTAGTTTTAACGGTATGTTCAAAAATTTTAGCGAAATTATTTATCACAGAAATTGGACGGTAATTTATTAATTCATCATGTGCTCCCGTTTTAAAGACTGGTGTAACATTCGATTCTTTCCATTGTGCAGGTATATTACTATTTCTAAATATTAAATTTATAATATGAACTAATGGAGCGACAATATTTCTATGTACATTTTTTATTACATTAGTAGTTATCCCATCAGGACCAGGCAAACAATTATTTTTCAGGTTAACTATTATCTCAATTATTTCATTTTCATTC
Organism: Anoplophora glabripennis; assembly: GCF_000390285.2. NCBI lineage: Eukaryota > Metazoa > Arthropoda > Insecta > Coleoptera > Cerambycidae > Anoplophora > Anoplophora glabripennis. Next base: position 12,555 of record NW_019417748.1, on the reverse strand, counting down.
ACAGGTTCAAGAAAAAGTGATGATGCAGAGCGATTTTCGTGGAAGAAATTTACGGGTAAAGCTTTACATTCTTTAATTTTCTTAGCCATCTCCAAACCGACACTAACAAAATAATCATTAAAAATTTGAGCTTTCATTGGATTTTCAATGATAGCTTCACCACGTAAATTTTTAATAGGTATATCCTTGACCGTTTTTTTTTATTTCCACCATTTGATACCTCATTAACAACATCCCAAGTCTTTTTACAATTACCTTTAACAGAAAAGAGTTTATCTTTGTAATAATTATTTTTTGTATTTTTTATAAGTTTATTTAATTTATTTCTATATTCCTTATATTCTCTTTCAGCTTGTTCTGTTTTCCTAGTTAATAATTTCTTTTTGAGCGTATCTCTTCGTTTAATAGAAGTTACCAAACCTGCAGTTATCCAGGGTTTTATTTTAAAATTTTTATTTGAAAATAAAGTATAACTATTTGTTGCTGAGTTTATATATCTTTTTAAAGTAACAATAAATGTATTATATGAAATTTGTGCATCGTTGCAGTTTATTACTTCTTCCCAGTTTTCATGACTTATTGTAGACATTAATTTATTAAAATCAATACTATTTCTAACTTTAGGTTCCTGTTTTGGTAGCAAATGACCTTGAACTTGACGTGATGGAGCCTAACCGACCCTCTCATCGTAATCAGCGACCCCATAAACCCTAGGATACCATCTTCGATTCCCGTGCACAAGCCTAGATAAAATTGTTTATAAGGCCATAACTTGTACACTATTCAACTTACCGAAGAAAGACGAAAAAAAGTACTATACTATTTTCTCGTGGAAATGAACGGAAAAAAGTTATAAGCGAAAAATGTGAATTTACTTAAAAATTATACAATTAACCACCCTGTAAACAATTTTTATAACTATGGAAACTAATATGTTATAGTACATAATATTTAGCATCTATAGCGATAAATTCAGCTGCCGAAACAAAAGGTCGCGAAATGGTCATTTCACAGCTCTTTTATTATAACTTCTAATGCATAATATATTAATTATATTTTATAGATGTCTTGAGAAAGGAAAAAACATTTCCGAAAGCTTGGCAACACAGTGTTCTTATTGCACTAGCCCTTAGTACTGTTGACTGAAATCCAAATTACATCACAGTTTTTTTCTTAATTAGTCAGTCAAGACTGCCCTTATACATATATACAGGGTGTTTGGTAAGTCGATGCATTCCTTGCAGGAGGCTATAGTACAAGTGATTTGTGATATATTTCCTTAATATACTATATTCCGAAAACGTTTAGTTTCCGATCTACACGGTGTTAAAGTTTTAATAAAAAAATGCAGATTTATAAATATTGCGGAAACCGCTCAAAATATTTTTATGAAATTTTACAGGCTTTGACAGTTAATTCGGTTTCAATAATAATTTGAAAAATAGCAGAAATTATGCACTTAACTGCTTCACACTCAAACACTCAAAGTGATAGCTATTATTAATTTTGTCAAACAATAACAAAAACGAGTATACAGCCAACTTGGTAATTTCTGTTTAGATAGTGAATAGTGAACCTGAAAACTGATAAAAATTATTTAGACTGATGTTAATTGAGAGGAATAATAATTTTTTGTAATAAAATTAGTACAAAAAAGCTGAGTGCACAATTTCTGCTATTTTTCAAATTATTGATACCGGATTACGTCATGCAATAAATCGATTTTAATTTTTTTTACTCGAAAACGGTGCGTCATAAGAAAAACAGTCGAGAAACCTTTTCTCTTCCAAATTGAACAAGGAATTCAAAAATAATTTGTATTTTAAGAAAAATCACTGGCGTATTTTTTTTTTTTCTCTAAAAATATCCAAAGATGTGCCTGTACGCACGCCACTAGCGAAACTAAAAACAATATTTTTTATCGTGAAACATGTATTGTTGTTAATTGTCAAAGCTTGTAAAATTTCATTAAAATATTCTGAGCGTTTCCCGCAATATTTATAAAGGACCTCGCACTTTTCTTATGGGAAGTGGGTTTCGGCCAATTTTTTTTAAACTTCTCAGGTTGATAGTTCTTAAGATGTAGATCAAGTCTCAATGTGCACAAAGCCCCAAATCCCCCCCTCCCCCCAAAAAACTGCCTCCAAGTAGCGGGGAGTTTGCTTATCGTTTTATGAAAAAAAGTTTCATATAGAAGTTATTTATTTCAAAGAAATCTAAAAAAAAACTATTCTTGTGTTTTTTCGAAAAATCAATGTTTTAGCTTTAAAACGCCACCAACGTTTAATACAGAGTATACGTATGATAGCTGTAGATACAGGTATACACGTGTGTTAAGTTTAACAGCGTTTTACAGCTTGAACATTACTTTTTCGAAAAAATCACACACTTTTTTTAGATTTACTCAAAATAAATAACTTTTACATGAAATATTTTTTCATAAAATCACAAATAAACTTTCTACAGTTATATAAACAATTAAATTGTTAATAACAATTTTCCTGACCTGATTTCGTAAAATTGAGTTGCAGATTCGAATTCAGTGTGAAAAAATACATGCAAAAAATATACGTGCAAATATACGTGCAGAAAATACGTGCAACTATAAAATACAGTAATCTGGAAAATCCATAGGCTGCTTCGTAGGGGGCGGGGGGTGTGTGAGGGTCGGGGTCAAGTGGGGCAGTTTGTTAATAAAAAATGTGGTTGTTTGGGGTCATTGTTGGGTTGATTAAAAATATAAATTGTTTTACATACAGAAATCAGTTAAATCGCCCCCGCTACTTGGAGGCAGTTTTTGGGGGGAGGGGGTGGATTTGGGGCTTTGTGCCCATTGAGACTTTTGATCTACATGTTAAGAACTATCAACCTGCGAGGTTTCAAAAATATTGGCCGAAACCCACTTCCCATAAGAAAAGTGCGAGGTCCTTTGTATTTTTTTTATTAAAACTTTATCACCCTGTAGATACTAGAAAATAAGTGACTTTTCTCAAAGTAGGCTTATGTCAAAACTTATTGATGGATATCTCATAAATAACGCATACCTACATTCTTAATAATATTTTAATCTGGATTAACTTTATATCAAAATTTTAGTTACTGTAATTAGTCACTACTAACTACAGTCACTAAAAGTCACTAAAATTTGGATATAGTTAATTAGAGTTTAAAATATTACTAAGAATGTACTTCTGCGTTGTTAATGAGACATCCATCAGTAAGTTTTGACAAAAGCCTATTTTGAGAAAAGTCACTTATTTTATACACCGTAATATTTTTCTCGAAAACCGTCCACATTAGGAGGTTCTAGCAAGAACACATTATTTTTAAAAAATAAAATTGTACATTAGAAATTGGAGCCCTAATGGTAAAAAACCTAACCTTAAAAAAGTTAGAACTTAAAATATAATAGGAATGTAGCATAACTAGCGCCTTCTATGAAATATCCAAAAAATAATTACATCAGCGTATTTGGCATCATAAAACCTCGGAATACCAAATTTCATAAAAATATTTCGCACCGTTTGGAAATTTTCATAAAAATTCTATTTTAAAAATTTTATTTTGTCGCTCTGTATCTCGAAAACAAGAGGAGATAGACATATAGCTCATAAGACAAAAAATTCCTATTTTTTGTAGTACTATTACCCCCGTATTTACAAGAGGTCTTTCTGAAGCACCCTGTATATAGTATAGAGTAACAATATTTACGAGCGATATTTACGATTTAGGCCGACCTATTTTTTTATTGTCCACAACCGAACCGGTTTATTTAAATTTGGCATCTAATCTTTTCATAGCTGTTTCATTCGGGACGTTCCTTCCTCCTACCGAAATTTCCACGTAATTTGCGCACAGTCTCAGCTACACACTCTCCATACTTGTAATGAATTTTCATAATCTTCACTCGATCATCGCTCCATAGCGCTCCATATATTATACATACATATTAGTCAATAAATTTATTTTCTTGGGTACAGGATTCCAGCGTGATAAACAATAAAAAATTTAAAAATATTGTTTTTAACGTTTCACTCTTGATCATTTGAAAAAAATTTAAAATTAATTTTATACAAGTTATTTAACTAAAAAACGTTGAAATGATTTGTATAAAATGAATTTGAATTAAAAACTTTTGAATAGGCTCTCGAAAACGTTAAAATATAAGAATTGCTGTTTGTTTTCTTTTATTACTTTTTAACGGTTATCACAACGGAACTTAAATGAAATTTTCAAGAAGTTACTTAAAACATATATATAATACATACAGGGCCCGGCATTAGTGCGTCGAAGTACGATATCTCCTTTATTATAGAAGATATCAAAGAAATAATTTACAAAAACTGTAGCCAACCTAAAACTGCATATTTTAAAATTATTTTCGTATATACAGAGTGTTACGTATTACTAGGGTGAACCAAACATACTATTTTTTAAATGGGACATCCTATATATTATTTCAAATTTAGATTAAGCTCATCTCTCGCATGCTTCCAATATATGGTTTAATTATGTTACACAGGGTATTTCAAAAGTTATGGTCAATTGTATACGAGACTCATTCCCATTTCAGCGTCCTATATACCCTAAACAGAACAACTTAACAATAATTTGTTGCAGGCATAACTTTTTGATATTGGTACAGTTTTACGAGAAAGTGCTATTTCTTTAATATTGCAACAGTTGAATTAGGGCGAGCCAAAACTCGAGCACATAATTGTTTCAATTTTTTTAAATGAATCACCCTGTATTTTATTTTAAAAACTGAAAATACACTTTATATTCTTTCATTTTTATAAAGCATTCCCTATAGCTAATATCATTAATTTCTGAGATATTTACCATTTAATAACAAAAAGAGTGTTTTAAAAAAAATCCTATTGTAACATGTTGGCCGTGGGCAAATGACAGTGTGACAAATTGTTATAAAACATTACAAAATATTGAGATGAATCAAAAGTTCAAAAGTTTAAATTTCAGTATTGGGATGAAAAGAATGTCAAAGAATGACAGTGTAAGTTACAGATTTGAAATTTGATGACACTTAGATACAAAATAACAATTTAAAAGTAAAATATGAATTTTAATGAAATATCAATCTAAATTAATAAAAGTGGTTATAAAATAAAGGTACTATATAGCAAAATAGGAATTAAATAATATTGCAAAAGTTAAATTGGAAATGTAAAATTAAAAGTAATCTGATTGGTTAAATTAAAAAAAAATTGTATTTAAAAATAAGAGTGCAGTGCAGTGATACTCAAGGAGACGAAGAAAAAAAAATTAATAATAAATAAGACAGGAGAGAGGAGATTAATTGTCATAAGAGAAAAAGCAGATTGTATAAGAAAAAGCTAAATAAATTATAGAATACGAAAGGAAAAGTGAAAATCAGTTACTGAGAACAAGAAAGAACATTTTCTTGAGGGAAAAATTGGGTTAGAAGAAATAAAAAGGAGAATTGGCAGATAACTAAAGCGTAACTATCAAATAAGTCATATTAGTAAAAAGTATTTGAATAAAAGGAACTAGGAGTAGGAGCTATTAAGGCGAGTCGAGAAATCACAGCCAGCAGAGCGAGGCAAGAGACCGAGAAAGGAACTAACTGACCACAAGGAGAGAGTGAGTGGACGAATAGAAGGAAGAGGACAGAAGAGACGTAGCAGAAAGAAAATTTCTACGTAAGAAGTCGTGGACAGTAAAAGAAAGAACGGATAGCAGAGATGTATGTATAGATAATAAGTGAATGTTGTAGAGTAGAAATAAGTTAGCGCAGGGTAAATAGGGACTATAAATTTTTATTATTTTGTTTATCATTTGTTACTTATATCAATATAAAATTTGAACCCAGATTACAACGATATTATTTAATTCCTTTTCAAATTCAATTACAAGTAAAATTTAATTTATGAACCCACTACTGAGATAAGAACTCATGTTCTACTAAATTGTATATCTATTATTTATGTAAAATTGACATATATAATCTAGTTGTCATTCAAATAATCAAAAGTAAATTAGAATCTCATTTTAAATCTAGTATACTTTATAAAAAAAAAACTTTAAATTACAATTTATATTAAAAAAAAATCAAATTGAGTTATATCAAATAAGAAAGCTAGCCTGGTAAGTAATAAAATTATATTTTCTAAATTAATAGTTAAAATTTATAATATTTCCATTGGCGCTCAACACTACATAATACATAGAAATACACAAACATAAAAAAAACTAGTTATCTTAATTGGAGCATCACAATATATTATTTTTTAAAAACTCTATTTTTGTATGCGAAGCACAAAGGCTCCATCTATCGCGCTGACTTCCACTATGCCATTCAAATGGCTACTACGGTGGAAGCGACCTGCTAAAATTTGCAGGTACTTTATTGCACGAATGTCACCCATAGAGGGCGAAACACAATGTTTAAGTCGTCAGTGCCGAGAAAAACAACTACTCCGAGTTGTTCTACCTATGACACACTGATGAGGACTAATAAGTCCGAAACCGGTCTGTGCCTGGTGGGACCAGCTGATGAACGATCCTAGCTGTTGTACTGGGTGTCGCGAATGTAATTCAATGCCGGTANTTTACGTGATGATTATCCAGTTTTACGTGATGATTATCCAGTCTTTACGTGATGATTATCCAGTTTTACATGACGATTATCCAGTCTTATGTGAAGATTATCCAGTCTTTACGTGACGATTATCCAGTCTTACGTGATGATTATCCACTTTTACGTGATGATTATCCAGTCTTTACGTGATGATTATCTAGTTTTACATTACGATTTATCCAGTCTTGGTAATGGTTATCCAGTTTTACGTTATGATTACCCAGTCTTTACGTGAGGATTATCCAGTTTCACGTGATGATTATCCAGTCTTACGTGATGAATATTCACTTTTACGTGATGATTATCCTGTCTTTACGTGATGATTATCTAGTTTTACATTACGATTATCCAGTCTTTACGTGATGATTATCCAGTTTTACGTGATGATTATCCAGTCTTTACGTGATGATTATCCAGGTTTACATGACGATTATCCAGTCTTATGTGAAGATTATCCAGTCTTTACGTGGTGATTATCCAGTTTTACGTGATGATCTTACGTTGCTACTAATCTTGAAGGACTGAATATCAACCACGTAATCGGAATTCATTTTTCGAAGGATGTTTAATTGTAATCGTCACATAAAACTGGATAATCACATAAAAAAAGGATCACAAAAAGGGTATTTAAGGGTATAATCCGCGAGTACATATTCGTTATATAGCTGCTACTGAAAGAGTAAATATGTATACGTGCGACATTTGCTCCAAGGTTTTGCATATAGAAGTGGACTAAGTCGCCACGCTAACAACCATAAATCTATCACATTTCCCTGCGACACATGTGGAAAGAAATTTACAAGACAATACAACTTAATTGCTCACAGGGAAACCAAACATCAGCAGATTATTGATAACAGCGAGCTAACCGCCCACGACATGAACAGTACCTGTAATAGAAAATATTTATACAGACCCCTCGACTGCTATGATAATGAAACGTTAAACATGGATAATGATGAACAATTAGAAACAGATTGTGAGAGCAGCGAAGATATGCTAGAAAGAGAGAGCGGAGACGATCCCGACAAACTTGTAAATGATTTACGCTATTATATCGAAGAGTGTCGTTTGACTAAAGAACATCACCTCTGTAGTGGCATTATCAACAAGCTACATGATATGGGAATAATTCAGTAACTTATCAATCATCTCCACCTCATCATCTTCATTTGTCTTTAGATGGTCGATCTGTGTACAGAATTATAATCGTCTACCATGAACGNAACAGCTGGATCGTTCATCGGTTGTCCTACCTATGACACACTGATGAGGACTAATAAGTCCGAAACCGGTCTGTGCCTGGTGGGACCAGCTGATGAACGATCCTAGCTGTTGTACTGGATGTCGCGAATGTAATTCAATGCCGGTAGGGGCAAATAGCCCTCGGAGTAGTTGTTCTCGCAGTACTGACGACTTAAACTCTATTTTTGTTATTAAATGGTAAATATCTCAGAAATTATTGATTTTACCTACGACCACTACTGTAAATACTTAAAAACACACCGTCTACGATCAATGTAAGATTCCTATTACGTACGGTAAAAAAATTGCACAGTTTTCCTAGCAACCGCCTAGCAACGGTCAATACAATACTATTTGTATTGAACGTTGCTAGGCGGTTGCTAGGAAAACTGTACGATTTTTTTACCAAGCTGTGCGATTTTTTTACCGTACGTAAAATAGGAATCTTACATTGATCGCAGACAGTATGTTTTTAAGTATTTACAGTAGTGGTCGTAGGTAAAGTATAGTACGTAATACGTGGTGTAATGCAATTACGCACTCATAGAATTACGCACTCGCCGCTACGCGGCGTCGCGTCGTGCGTAACTTTTCCATTCGTGCGTAAAATGCTTTTTACAACACTTATTACATAATATACTATTAGCTATAGGGAATGCTTTATGAATATGAAAGAACATAAGTGTGTATTTTCAGATTTTAAAATCATGAATCATGGTGATTCATTTAGAAAAATTGTGAAATGTATGCGCTCGAGTTTTGGCTCGCCCTATATTCAACTGTTGCAATAATAAAGAAATAGCACTTTCTCGTAAAGCTGTACCACTTTCAAAAAAATTATTGTTAAGTTGTTCTGTTTAGGGTATACAGGACGCTGAAATGGGAATAATTCTCGCATACAATTAATCATAACTTTTGAAATATCCTGTATAACATAATTAAACCATATATTGGAAACATGGGAGATAGACTAGGCGGTATCTGTTTTGGTTTCGGTGAATCGTATATCCACGGAAATTTTTGGCTTTCAAATATCACTAGAAATGAAAATTTTTCTATGCGCATAAAAAAAACATGGGCTTAACTTTTGGCGGCACAATATGTAAAAAAATTCGAAAAAATGTCATATTTTTCTTCCTATTTAATTATGTATCTTTTCAAGAGCTGATTTTAGGTGAAAATGGAAGAGGAAAAAAATGTTTGTAAATAAATTTTTTACAATACAAGTCTAGTTACAAATCGAATGAATCATGATTAATATGATAAAAATCGAAAAAATCGCAAAAATGGGGTTAAAAAACAATACTTTTTAGGGATTTTTTTTGGGGTATTTAAATTGGGTATAGGATCTTTATACTTGGCTCAAAAAAACTTCATGTTATGTAGAATTATCACACCAAATTTCAGCAAAATCGGTTCGATAGATTTTGCATAATAATTTTGCAATCCAGATTTTGAAAAAAATTGCAAATTTTCAAAATTTTGCACAGCAAAAACCAAAGCCCTTAGATACTTGAAAATTTAATCACATATAGAAGGGCTGTCAAGCTTTCAAACTTTTTTTGAAAAATCCGAATNAGTGGAGGAGAGGGGGTAAAATTCGTCAAAAGTTTTCAGACTGAATCTCCATAAGAAAATACATGGGGTTGTGGAGCAGGATCGGCACAGCTATTCTACTACTGGATAATCATCACGTAAAGACTGGATAATCGTCACGTAAAGACTGGATAACCATGACGTAAGATTGGATAATCTTCACGTAAAGACTGGATAATCCACATAAAAACTGGATAATCATCACGTTAAGACTGGATAATCGTCAGGTAAAACTGGATAATCATCACATAAAACTGGATAATCATCACGTAAAGACTGGATAATTATCACATAAAACTGGATAATCATCACGTAAAGGCTGGATAATCCACGTACAAACAGGATAATCATCACGTAAAGACTGAATAATCGTCAGGTAAAACTGGATAATCATCACATAAAACTGGATAATCATCACGTAAAGACTGGATAATCATCACGTAAAACTGGATAATCGTAAGGTAAAACAGGATAATCATCACATAAAACAGGATGATCATCATGTAAAGACTGGTTAATCATCACGTAAAGACTGGATAATCGTCAGGTAAAATTGGATAATCATCACGTAAAGACTGGATAATCCTCGTATAATCATCACGTAAAGACTGTATAATCGTCAGGTAAAACTGGATAATCATCACATAAAACTGGATAATCATCTCGTAAAACTGGATAATCGTCAGGTAAAACTGGATAATCATCACATAAATCTGGATAATCATCACGTAAAGACTGGATAATCATCACGTAGAACTGGATAATCATCACGTAAAGACTGGATAATCCACGTAAAAACTGGGTAATCATCACGTAAAGACTGGATAATCGTCAGGTAAAACTGGATAATCATCACGTAAAGACTGGATAATCCACGTAAAAACTGGATAATCATCACGTAAAGACTGGATAATCGTCAGGTAAAACTGGATAATTATCACGTAAAGACTGGATAATCATCACGTAAAACTGGATAATCATCACGTAAAGACTGGATAATCCACGTAAAAACTGGATAATCATCACGTAAAGACTGGATAATCGTCACGTAAGACTGGATAACCATTACGTAAGTTACTGCTACAGACCTGTTATTTACAGCCTGCAACCCGTTTTTTACTGCTACTGCCTGTAATCTGTTTTTTACTGCTACAGACCTGTTTTTTACAGCCTGTAAACTGAAATTTATGTCTGACGGATCGCAGTGCTATGGACGAGGCACGCGGAACAAACAAATGGCTTTGACAGAAGTTTGTTTATCATCAATAATTTATTTCCTATAACAAACTCTTTTGACAAAGAAATAATGTTAAGTGAAAACGAAAAATTTGAAGTTGTCTGTTTCTTTACGTAAGACTGGATGATCATCACATAAAATTTTACGTGACGATTATCCAGCTTTTACGTTATGATTATCCAGTTTTACGTGATGATTATCCAGTCTTTACGTGATGATTATCCAGATTTTATGTTATGATTATCCAGTTTTATGTGATGATTATCCAGTTTTATCTGATGATNAATTACAAACATTTTTTCCTCTTCCATTTTCGCCTAAAATCAACTCTTGAAAAGATACATAATTAAATAGGAAGAAAAATATGACATTTTTCGAATTTTTTTAATATACTATGCCGCCAAAAGTTAAGCCCACGTTTTTTTTTATGCGCATAGAAAAATTTTTATTTCTAGTGATATTTGAAAGCCAAAAATCTCCATGGATATACGATTCACCCAAATATGGCTTTTTGAAACAGATACCGTCTGGACTAAGAGATGAGCTTAATCTTAATTTGAAAAAATATATAGTTTGTCCCATTTAAAAAATAGTATTATTGGTTCACCCTGGTGATACGTAACACTATAATATATACGAAAATAATTTTAAAATATGTAGTTTTAAGTTGGATACAATTTTTGTAAATAACTTTTTTTGATATCTTCTATAATAAAGGAAGTAGTGTATAAATGAGAATGCTGAGCGGAGCATGTGCAATGTGCAGACCTAGACCCCAGACGACCGCAGGTCGATGACCTTGAGGTGACCTTGACCCCTGACGACCAGAGGTCGTTGACCTTGACCCCAGACGACTGTAGGTCGATGACCCTGAGCTGACCTTGACCCCTGACGACCAGAGGTCGTTGACCGTGACCCCAGACGACCGTAGGTCGATGACCTTGAGGTGACCTTGACCTCCTGACGAACAGAGGTCGTTGACCTTGACCCCAGACGGCCGTAGGTCGATGACCTTGTAGTGACCCTGACCCTTGACGACCAGAGCTCGATGACCTTGATATGACCTTGACGTGACCTTGGCCCTCGACGGCCAGAGGTCGATGACTTTGACTTGACCTTGGGGCGACCTTGACCCCTGGCGACCATAGGTCGATTACCTTGGCCCCAGACAAGCAGAGGGCGATGACCTTGACTTGACCTTGTGGTGACCTTGACCCCAGACGACCGCATGGCGATGTCCTTGGTGTGACCTTGACCCCTGACGACCAGAGGTCGATGACCTTGGTATGACCTTGACGTGACCTTGACCCCGGACGGCCAGAGGTCGACGACATTGACTTGACCTTGGGGTGACCTTAGCCCCAGACGACCGCAGGTCAACGATCTTGCCTTGACCTTGAGGTGACCTTGACCCCTGACGACCAGAGGTCGATGACCTTGAGTTGACCTTGATGTTACCTTGACCCCAGACGACCAGAGGTCGATGATTGTTAAAAATAGAATATTACATAATATCTAAAAATAGTAACATATGGTTGCCAGATGCCATTTCTAAAAATAGAATATTACATATTTTCTAAAAATAGAACACAACTGTGGATGACATCATTTCTAAAAAATAGAACACATCTGTCGATGACATCATTTCTAAAAATAGAATATTACGTCGCATATGGTTGCCAGCTGTCGATGACATCATTTCTAAATATAGAACAATACCGAACCCGGAGCAATGAAGAATGAGAACTTGATCCCACATGTAATAAGAGAACTGTGAGAGGAATAATCACGTGATATGAAGTAGTAGGGAAAACCATTTAAAACAGCGTATCTACACATACAAAATCAGTTTCAATTC
>NW_019417747.1:38437-43905 GCF_000390285.2 Anoplophora glabripennis | reverse complement strand
GGTATTCGGTATATCGATTTTAAGATCAGGTAAATCGAAAATACTTGCCTGGTACGACATTTTAAAATAAACTAAAAATAATGCTCAATTTAAAGTCATTGTAGTTTGGGAGCGTAAAGGGTGGGAGAGTGGATTAGAACTCTCCGTCTTCTTATAGGCTGGGTTAAAAAGAGGCGGGGCCAATTGGTGGTAGGAAAGTAGTGGGAGGGGCGGATTAGAACTCTCCGTCTTCTTATAGGCTGGGCCAAAAAGAGGCGGGGCCAAGTGGGGGGGGGAAAGTAGTGGGAGGGGCGGATTAGAACTCTCCGTCTTCTTATAGGCTGGGCCAAAAAGAGGCGGGGCCAAGTGGTGGGAGAAAAGTAGTGGGAGGGGCGGATTAGAACTCTCCGTCTTCTGATTGGCTGGACCAAAAAAAGTGGTGGTGGGGGGTAAAATGGGGTGGGGGGGTGGATTAGAACTCTCCAACTTACCCTACTTGAGTTACTACATACATGATTTACTTTTACAACCTGATGTCTATCTGTTAAATAGTTTTCAAGTAATTCTAAAGGTACACCCCTAATACCAGCATCCTCCAAACGTTCGAACAAAATAGGATGATTAACTGTATCGAATGCTTTGGCGAGGTCAAGAAAGACTGTTAAACATTTTTTTTGCTTGTCTAATTTTTCAACAATATCACATACAAGTTGATGAACAGCGTCTTCAGTTGACATTTGTTCTCTAAAACCATACTGACCACTAGCTAAAATTTTATTCTCCTCTAAAAAATATTGCAACTTATTTTTCAATGCTTTCTCAAACACCTTAGCAAAATTGTTTATAAGGGTGATTGGCCGATAATTAGTTACTAGTTTTTTATCACCAGATTTAAAAATAGGAACAGTTACAGACTCCTTAAATGCTTCAGGAACAAGCCCTGTAGAAAAAGTTAAATTTATTATATACACCAATGGGTCAATGAAATACATATGAAATTTTTTTACGATATAAACAGGTACTCCATCAGGGCCTGGACAGGAATTATTTTTTAAGTTCGAAATTATTGAGACAATATCATTTCTATTAGTAGGAGGTAGAAAAAGGGACTCGTTTATATTAAGTTCGTTTCTGACTGAGATATCAAAAGGAATCTTATCAATCCCACTCGCCATTTTCGTACCAATATTTGCAAAAAAATTATTAAAGAAATTAGCTTTTTCTGCATCAGTTAAAATTTGATGATTGTCGTTATTTATAATACAAAAAGATGATTTACTCCTAATATCAGAATCGGAGTTAGTTATAGCATTAATCTCACGCCATATTTTCCTATAATTATTTTGTGCCTCTGAAATCTTATTATGATAGTATGAGGATTTAGTTTGTTTAAGTAAACTGTTGAGAAAATTTCTGTAAGTTTTGTATGCAGATTTTGAAGTCTCTGTACCTGTCCTATTAAACTCTCTTTTTAGACAATCCCTATGGCGAATGGAATTAAGAAGTCCCTGCGTCATCCAAGGTTTTAATTTAATATTTTCTTTTGTTAGATGTTTTATAGTGGTACTTCTGTTGATATAATCAAGAACTTTATTGATAAATACTTTATATGCGGCGTTAGGGTCATTCTGATTAAAAACTTCTGTCCAATTTTCATGTTTAAAATAATTTTCAAGAGTTAAATAGTTTGTAAATTTTATGTCTTCATCAGAAACATTCTTCGAGTTATTTTTTACATTAGTTTTCATATTTATGCATAACAGAACTGTGTAGTGATCGGTCAGATTTGTTTTAATTATATATGATTGCAATTTAACTTTTGCTAAACAATTGATTTTGGGAATCCCAACAAATATATGATCAATTAACGTGGAAGAATCGTCTGTAACTCTGGTAGGTTTATTAATAATATATGGAAATAGATCAAATTCAGCCAGGGCGCATATATAACTGTTCACGTAAGAATCAGCTGTTTTCAACAAATCAATATTAATGTCACCTATAAGAATTTTGACATCACATTTTCTCAAATTCAAAAAATAGGTCTGCAAATCCCCTATATATGTCTTTAAGTCAGATTTCGGTGGCCTATAACAAGCTATCAATGTAAATCTTACATCATTCAATGTAAAAGAGATTTCCAGTAATTTCAACTCAGACAATTGAACAATATCAGAGGTACACCGAATATGACTCTTTACAAAAACAACTACACCATCCGATTTATTATATGTTGATTGATTATAATAGCCAGTAAAATTTGGAATTGCAAAATATTCAAAATTATCTAAATTCCATGTTTCAGAGAGTATAATTACATCAATATTGTCAATATCAAACGTCTGAAGATATAATAGAAGTTGATCAAAATTTTTTTTTAAACTTCTGATGTTAAAATGAACAATATTAAAATTATTATCGTCTTTGATATACCCAACACAGTCAATTACATCATCACACACCACTGCGTCTTCCCGTTCATAATTATCTAGCTCATTTAGTAATTCCAACATTATGTAAAGATTGAATATTAACAAGCTTGTAAGAAATAAATGTAAACTAAAATTAATAATACAATGAATATAGAAGTAAATTTAAATACAAGAAAAATAAGATAAAAATGAAAAAAAAAGAAAATAAGATAAGTGAGAATTAGAATCTGTATTGCCCCTAAACATAGTTTAAGAATTGTGCTCCTGCATATACCGATTTATGTCATCCATATTGTGTATCGTAAAAGAACGCCCATTCAGTTTAACATACAGCTGTCCCTTAAAAGTCCATGCATTTTTTCCTTAAAAGTCCATGCATACGACAAAAGTATGTCTTCAACATGAAGGTTGATTAACGTGTTCATATTTAGAAGCTCGATTACTTGAGCTTTTGGATTTGTATTCGGATTATCCTTTTCAAGAAGTCCGTAAATACAAATATTATTTATTTTTGCTCGTTGTTCCAAATCGTCTATTTTTTGCTCAAGATCATTCAACTTAATGTTTTGCTCGTCAAGGTCTGTTTGAATTTTAGAGAGTTTTTGCTCCAGCTTATCACTAATAGTTTTTATAATTTGTCCCACAAATTGTTCACTTGAAAACAATTCCATTATTGTATCCTTAACTAAAGACTGAATCTCAATTTTATTTCGAGTGGACATTATGTAAAAAAAAATTGATTGCACAAACTCAATGCAGAAAGGACTTAGGTACACACTCACAGTTTTTATCTTACTACTTTGCACAGTTTTAACCACGAAATAACAGAAATTAACGGAGCAATTTTAATACACGTTACGGTAGTATTTTACTTTACAATATTCGTTCTCCCTTTTCTCAAATTTAGATTCTTTAACTCTCAAGTGATTGTTGTTGTGATGAATGGATCACAAAAATCTTCAACTACTCTGATTTTTACGGGTTTAACTGTATTATCTCTATCTATTTGATTGCCTACTCGCGACACTAATATTGTCTCTACAGTTTATAAACACTACTAACTGTTCGTGAAAGTTTTTTATTGTCTATACCGTTTCAAGGCAATGTATACGGAACCAAGTTCTAGCACTTACCCGCTCGCTACAGTCTGCTCCCGGGACCTGTCTCTAGACGACTCCTGGCTGTGGTATTCACTTATAATTATGCAAAGGACAACGTATTATTATTAGGGTTAACACTGACTTTACAAGTTTGTGGTTTGAGCTCTCATAGCTTGCACCACTAATATGATTTTTATTTAATTTCAGCTGAAGGCACTAATTGTTTATATGTTCTTCCTTTCAGATTCCACCACTTCAAGAATTCACGCTGAAGGCGCTATCACCACCAAGGACTGGATTAGAAGAAACCCAAGTTTGGACTGACACATATATTGTAGGTAATCACTCTGACTGATACTTTTCTTGCAGGTAGTTAAACGTCTAGGTGAAATTCTTCCCCACGCTCGCGTCTTTACGATTTAGTCTTTATTATATTAATTCGGCTTCGCGCACTTTTCCCAATTTCCCAATTTCGCTCACGTACTACTCACGCAATGGCTATTTCGCGAGTCGTCTACTATAAACCCAAATTCGAGATAGGTCGACCAATACCACTTTACTAACCGCTTTACTCTAAGATTAGTTATGACTTATGTCGGAATCCTTCCAGGACTTCCGCACTTGATTATATCGAAACGACGCTGGTTAATGTTGAATTCTTTTTGAAAAACACTCAACGTGGTTTCGATTTACATACGAGGTCTGCTGGCTCTGATCTCCGCGATCCTGTACTCGTTGGTTGTACTTGAAGCTTGTTCAAATTACATTCGAACTCTTGACGTTGGATTTGTTTTGTTTTATTTTGTTTTGTTTTATTTTATTTTGTTTTATTTTATTTTGTTTTGTTTTATTTTGTTTTGTTTTGTTTTATTTTTTGCTTTATTTTATTTTTTGTTTTATTTTATTTTTTAAAAACAATTATGGCCTCTGCTTCTGTAGCGGTGGAACCTCTGCTTCGGCGGTGGTGGAACCTCTGCTTCGGCGGTGCTGGAACGTCTGCTTCTATGATGGTGGAAGGTCTGGATAAGCACTGGGTAAATGGATACTTATTTCTAATGTAGAAATAAAACCAATAATTTTGTTTGTTTGCGATGCGGATGGCAGTAACGTAGAATTTTCGTTTGCGTCGGAGTTTTCGAATTCTTTATAACGGCGATTTGCAAAACGGTGAAGCGAATTCTTTTAAAATTGCTTGATGAATGTGTCGTTGAACTGAAGTGAGTGTTGATGAAGCGCGTGTCGGCTTGAGTTGAGTTGAGATGCTATGGTAGCGCGTGACTGCTCTGAGCGAGGCTTGACTGTGGTGAAGTTTTGGATACAGTGGCTGGAGCGCGCTGTCGTCGTACCTCATCTCCCGTTGCTTCACTTACCATTAGGTTGCGGCTCTCAGGGTTTCGGGACATGTTATATGCTTCTCGCGCTGTCGCGCTGGACTCTGCTCGAGATGTAGCTAACCTGGTAAAATCGCGCTTAGGCATGGTTAGGTGAGAGGACGCGATCTAATTTTGTAACAACTTGTCTTTCCCTTAGATAGGATGTATGAGAGGTTTGACTCTAACAAAGGGAATTTGGATTAGAATGATATGAGATATAGGATCGGTATTGGAAAGATAGGTGAAAAGTGACTTTAAGCGCCAATACGTCCCGCTATCTCTGATATTTGAGCTCAGGCGGCTATAATTAGGTAGTTTGTATATATAATTCTTATAATTATCTAATCTAGAGGTAAAACACTACGTTCATATAGTTCTGATAACTATAGGGGCGGTTTGATGCACTTCACTAGAGCTTATATCTAACACTTATATAGGGCTGGCTAATGGCCCGTGATTTGAGTCTGCCGCGGGTCAGAAATAAATGCCCGGGCGACGTTTTACCTTTCTTTTATAGATAAGAGGTAGGTTAGGTTATATATATATTTATTAACATAAATCTGACTCTAACAATAGGTTAAATG